>NC_041391.1:51461896-51509069 GCF_002162155.2 Triticum dicoccoides
CCACATAAACGCTGACGCGTGGATGCCTATTGGTCCCGGTTGGTGCCACCAACCGGGACCAAAGGCCCTCCTGCCTGGGCTCAGGGGACAGGCCACGTGGAGGCCCTTCTGTCCCGGTTCTGGATTGAACCGGGACTAAAGGGGGGAGGCATTAGTACCGACCCTTTAGTCCCGGTTCACCAACCGGGACTAAAGGCCCTTACCAACCGGGACAATAGGCCCTTTTTCTACTAGTGGTAGCTGTCTCTAGAGCGTATCCCCAAAATGATAGCGGTAAATCGGTAAGAGACATCATAGATCGCATCATATCCAATAGAGTGCGATTACGACGTTCGGACACACCGCTACGCTGAGGTGTTCCAGGCGGCATGAGTTGTGAAACGATTCCACACATCCTTAAGTGCGTACCAAATTCGTGACTTAAACATTGTTCTCCACGATCTGATCGTAAGAACTTTATCTTTCAGTCACGTTGATTCTCTACCTCATTCTGAAATTCCTTGAACTTTTCAAAAGTCTCAGACTTGTGTTTCATCAAGTAGACATGCCCATATCTACTCAAGTCATCGGTGAGAGTGCGAACATAACGATATCCTCCGTGAGCCTCAACGCTCATTGGACCACACACATCAGTATGTATGATTTCCAATAAGTTGGTTGCTCGCTCCATTGTCCCGGAGAATGGAGTCTTGGTCATTTTACCCATGAGGCATGGTTCGCATGTGTCAAATGATTCATAATCGAGAGACTCTAAAAGTCCATCAGCATGGAGCTTCCTCATGCGCTTGACACCAATGTGACCAAGGTGGCAATGCCACAAGTATGTGGGACTATCATTATCAACTTTACATCTTTTGGTATTCATACTATGAATATGTGTAACATTGCATTTGAGATTCATTAAGAATAAACCATTGACCATCGGGGCATGACCATAAAACATATCTCTCATATAAATAGAACAATCATTATTCTCGGATTTAAATGAGTAGTCATCTCGTATTAAACGAGATCCAGATACAATGTTCATGCTCAAACTTGGCACTAAATAACAATTATTGAGGTTTAAAACTAATACCGTGGGTAAATGTAGAGGTAGCGTGCCGACGGCGATCACATCGACCTTGGAACCGTTCCCGACGCGCATCGTCACCTCGTCCTTCATCAGTCTCCGCTTATTCCGCAGCTCCTGCTTTGAGCTACAAATATGAGCAACGGCACCGGTATCAAATACCCAGGAGCTACTACGAGCACTGGTAAGGTACACATCAATTACATGTATATCACATATACCTTTAGTGTTGCCAGCCTTCTTGTCCGCTAAGTATTTGGGGCAGTTCCGCTTCCAGTGACCCTTCCCTTTGCAATAAAAGCACTCAGTCTCAGGCTTGGGTCCATTCTTTGACTTCTTCCCGGCAACTGGCTTACCGGGCGCGGCAACATCCTTGCCATCCTTCTTGAAGTTCTTCTTACCCTTGCCTTTCTTGAACTTGGTGGTTTTATTAGCCATCAACACTTGATGTTCCTTTTTGATTTCTACCTCTGCTGACTTCAGCATTGAAAATACTTCAGGAATAGTTTTCACCACCCCCTGCATATTGTAGTTCATCACAAAGCTCTTGTAGCTCGGTGGGAGCGATTGAAGGATTCTGTCAATGACCGCCTCGTCCGGGAGGTTAATGTCCAGCTGGGACAGGCGGTTGTGCAACCCAGACATTTTGAGTATGTGCTCACTAACAGAACTATTTTCCTCCATCTTACAACTATAGAACTTGTCGGAGACTTCATATCTCTCGACCCGGGCGTGAGCTTGGAAAACCATTTTCAGCTCCTCGAACATCTCATATGCTCCGTGTTGCTCAAAACGCTTTTGGAGCCCCAGTTCTAAGCTGTAAAGCATGCTGCACTGACGAGGGAGTAATCATCAGCACATGACTGCCAAGCGTTCATAACGTCTTGGTTCTCTGGGATGGGTGCTTCACCTAGCGGTCCTTCTAGGACATATGCTTTCTTGGCAGCTATGAGGATGATCCTCAGGTTCCGGACCCAGTCCGTATAGTTGCTGCCATCATCTTTCAACTTGGTTTTCTCTAGGAACATGTTGAAGTTCATGTTGACATGAGCGTTGGCCATTTGATCTACAAGACATATTTGCAAAGATTTTAGACTAAGTTCATGATAATTAAGTTCATCTAATCAAATTATTTAATGAACTCCCACTCAGATTTGACATCCCTCTGGTCATCTAAGTGTTACATGATCCGAGTCGACTAGGCCGTGTCCGATCATCACGTGAGACGGACTAGTCATCATCGGTGAACATCTCCATGTTGATCGTATCGTCCATACGACTCATGTTCGACCTTTCGGTCTCTGTGTTCCAAGGCCATGTCTGTACACACTAGGCTCGTCATGTTAACCTAAGTGTTTTTGCATGTGTAAAACTGTCTTACACCCGTTGTATGTGAACGTAGGAATCTATCACACCCGATCATCACGTGGTACTTCGAAACGACGAACTTTAGCAACGGCGCACAGTTAGGGGGAACACTTTCTTGAAATTATTATGAGGGATCATCTTATTTACTACCGTCGTTCTAAGTAAACAAGATGCATAAACATAATAAACATCACATGCAATTAAATAGTAGTGACATGATATGGCCAATATCATATAGCTCCTTTGATCTCCATCTTTGGGGCTCCATGATCATCTTCGTCACCGGCATGACACCATGATCTCCATCATCGTGTCTCCATGAAGTTGCTCGCCAACTATTACTTCTACTACTATGGCTAACGGTTTAGCAATAAAGTAAAGTAATTACATGGCGTTAAATCATTGACACGCAGGTCATACAATAATTAAGACAACTTCTATGGCTCCTGCCGGTTGTCATACTCATCGACATGCAAGTCGTGATTCCTATTACAAGAACATGATCTCATACATCACAATATATCATTCATCATTCATCACAACTTTTGGCCATATCACATCACAAAGCAATTGCTGCAAAAACAAGTTAGACGTCCTCTAATTGTTGTTGCATCTTTTACGTGGCTGCAATAGGGTTCTAGAAAGAACGTTTTCTTACCTACGAATAACCACAACGTGATTTGTCAACTTCTATTTACCCTTCATAAGGACCCTTTTTATCGAATCCGCTCCAACTAAAGTGGGAGAGACAGACACCCGCTAGCCACCTTATGCAACTAGTGCAGGTCAGTCGGTGGAACTTGTCTCACGTAAGCGTACATGTAAGGTCGGTCCGGGCCGCTTCATCCCACAATACCGCTGAAGCAAAATAAGACTAGTAGTGGCAAGAGAGTTGACAACATATACGCCCACAACAGATTTGTGTTCTACTCGTGCAATAGAGAACTACGAATAGACCTAGCTCATGATGCCACTGTTGGGGAATGTTGCATAAAATAAAAAAATTCCTACGTTCACCAAGATCAATCTATGAGTTCATCTAGCAACGAGAGAGAGGAGTGCATCTACATACCCTTGTAGATCGCGAGCGGAAGCATTCAAGGGAACGGGGTTGAGGGAGTCGTACTTGTCGTGATCCAAATCACCGGAGATCCTAGTGCCGAATGGACGGCACCTCCGCGTTCAACACACGTACGGTCAGCGTGACGTCTCCTCCTTCTTGATCCAGCAAGCGGGAAGGAGAGGTTGATGAAGATCCAGCAGCACGACGGCGTGGTGGTGGATGCAGCAGGGTTCCGGCAGGGCTTCGCCAAGCGTTTGCGGGAGGAGGAGGTGCAGCAAGGGGGAAGGGAGGCGCCAGGTGTCAGGGTGCGGCTGCCCTCCCACCCCCCTCTTTATATAGGGACCCTAGGGGGGCGCCGGCCCTAGGAGATGGGATCTCCTAGGGGGGCGGCGGCCAAGGGGGAAAACTTGCCCCCCAAGGCAAGTGGAGGCGCCCCCTCCCCTAGGGTTCCCAACCCTAGGCGCCGAGGGGGGCCCAGGAGGGGCGCACCAGCCCACCAGGGGCTGGTTCCCTGGGTGGCCCCACACGGTGGACCCCCGGGACCCTTTCGGTGGTCCCGGTACAATACCGGTGACCCCCGAAACTTTCCCGATGCCCGAAACTCGACTTCCCATATATAATTCTTTACCTCCGGACCATTCCGGAACTCCTCGTGACGTCCGGGATCTCATCCGGGACTCCGAACAACTTTCGGTTTGCTGCATACTCATATCTCTACAACCCTAGCGTCACCGAACCTTAAGTGTGTAGACCCTACGGGTTCGGGAGACATGTAGACATGACCGAGACGGCTCCCCGGTCAATAACCAACATCGGGATCTGGATACCCATGTTGGCTCTCACATGCTCCTCGATGATCTCATCGGATGAACCACGATGTCGAGGATTCAAGCAACCCCGTATACAATTCCCTTTGTCAATCGGTATGTTACTTGCCCGAGATTCGATCATCGGTATCCCAATACCTCGTTCAATCTCGTTATCAGCAAGTCACTTTACTCGTACCATAATGCATGATCCCGTGACCGGACACTTGGTCACTTTGAGCTCATTATGATAATGCATTACCGAGTGGGCCCAGAGATACCTCTCCGTCATACGGAGTGACAAATCCTAGTCTCGATCCGTGTCAACCCAACAGACACTTTAGGAGATGCCCGCAGTATACCTTTATAGTCACCCAGTTACGTTGTGACGTTTGATACACCCAAAGCACTCCTACGGTATCCGGGAGTTACACGATCTCATGGTCTAAGGAAAAGATACTTGACATTGGAAAAGCTCTAGGAAACGAACTACACGATCTTCTGCTATGCTTAGGATTGGGTCTTGTCCATCACATCATTCTCCTAATGATGTGATCCCGTTATCAATGACATCTAATGTCCATAGTCAGGAAACCATGACTATCTGTTGATCAACGAGCTAGTCAACTAGAGGCTCACTAGGGACATATTGTGGTCTATGTATTCACACGTGTATTACGATTTCCGGATAATACAATTGTAGCATGAATAAAAGACAATTATCATGAACAAGGAAATATAATAATAATCCTTTTATTATTGCCTCTAGGGCATATTTCCAACAGTAGGGAGTACAGATGATGGTGAATCTCGTCTGCTAGTTCATCCACTATATTAGTTTTGGTGGAACATCTTGCCCTTTCAGGCTGACGGGTTCATGTTATATATTGGGGCGCACCTCCCATAGACAGCGCATACATGGAGTTCGATCCTGAGACGGATCGTTACAGGGAACGTGAGAGACAAGAAAGGATTACAGAAAGATGTCGGTGCTAACAAGATATCCTAGGAAATAATACGAGGCAGTCTAGAGTCCTGTAACTATACATGTTAACACCCTCCCTTAATCACAATGTTGACAAGTTGAGATTACGCTTAAACGCTTCAAAGCTCCTTGTAGGTAATGCCTTGGTGAAACCGTCTGCAATCTGATCCCTTAAATGTACAAACCTTATTTCAAGTTGTTTATTGGCAACTCTTTCTCTGACGAAGTGAAAATCTATTTCAATGTGCTTAGTTCTAGCATGAAAAACCGGATTGACAGAAAGATACGTAGCACCAAGATTGTCACACCATAAACATGGAACTTGTGTATTTCTCACTCCAAGTTCTCTGAGCATAGACTGAACCCATATAATCTCCGTTGTAGCGTTTGTCAAAGCTTTATATTCCGCCTCTATACTGGACCTTGAAACTGTAGCTTGTTTCTTTGCATACCATGAAATTAGATTTGGTCCATAAAAGATTGCAAACCCTCCGGTTGATCTTCTGTCATCTAAACAGCCTGCCCAATCAGAGTCAGAAAAAGCACTAACAAGAGTGGATGATGACTTACTGAAAGTCAAACCAATGTCAGGAGCACTCTTAATGTATCTTAAGATACGCTTCGCAACCGTCCAATGTATTGTAGTAGGTGCATGAAAAAACTGGCAAACTTTATTCACAGCAAATGAAATGTCAGGTCGAGTGAGAGTCAAGTACCGAAGTGCTCCTACTATACTTGTTGGGGATATTACCACTGGGCGTAAACCGGCCTACTTGGGCCGGGTTAACTTCATAGTGGTATAAGCAGGTGAAGGCCCAAGGCCTATAATCGGTCTAGAATCTGTAGCTGTAAACCGACCTGATGTATAACTTGTATTGTAAGTTAGGAATAGAGAGATACCGACCGGGATACGAATATGAACCGGCTGGGACTCTATGGACCGACGGGCGTCACCCGTGTATATAAGGGGACGACCCGGCGGCGGTTCAAGATAGACAACAACAACTCGAGCCTAGGCAAAGCTTGTTTGCTCCCTAGCCATCGAGATCATATCAATTCCACCAGAACTAGACGTAGGCTGTTACCTTCATCGAAGGGGCCGAACTAGTATAAAACCCTCGTGTCTTTGTGTCCGCTTTAACCCCTTCAAGTAAACTCGTAGCGATGGCTCCACGACTAAGTCCTTTCGCTAGGACACCTGCCGTGACAAATCCACGACAGTTGGCGCCCACCGTGGGGCTATCGCACGATAGTTTGACGATCTTGGAGGGCAAGCTCAAGGGACTCGAAGGCTATGTAGTGGGCCAGATGACCAAGAGTCGTCGGGGCAGGATCTACATCGACGATGCAGGATGGGGTCCCGAGGCCGATTCGATCGAGTATGGGTACCGGGTCCCCTTTGGCAGCATACACGTCTTCATCGGCAAGATTGGTGAGCCTGGGCCTGAGCCGGACATCTACACCGACCCCGTCGAGACGGCTCAGCGTGCGAGATCTACCCAGGTTAAACCGGCCATGAAGCGTGCCTTCGTTGGAGTCATCTACGGAGGAGAGCGTGAGGACGAATCAGAGCACGGTAACGAGACCGTCGTCTATTCCGGCGATGAGTCTTCGACCGGAGAGACCGAGTCGCTATACCGGATGCAAGACGATCAGGTGAGGGGTTGTTCTGATGGCGACAGTATTCCGGACCCCCCAGGCCAGATCAACTGGGTTGGAATATTCATGGCTGGCACCCAGGCGGCGAATTATTCTTCGACTGCCGCAGCAATGCTCTCCGGATCCGCGGCGGCAGCGGCAGCAGGGGCAGGAGGCCTTGTGCGCCCGCCGGTTCAAGTTCTGTCTGATCTGTTTGACGCACTAGCCGCGCTTATGACAGAGGATGATCCGGCAGATCAAGAGGCTCATAATGCAGAAATTGCGAAGGTGAGAGAGCAGATCGTGCAAGCCAAAGCGGATCTGGCAGCGGAAAAAGACCGGATGGCTGCAGAGCGGGCCGCTTTGGACGCACAGGCCTATAAACTCATGCTTGACCAGAATGCATCACAGGAGGTTTTGAAGCGGAAGCACAGATCACACCTGCCGTTAGGGTTTGACCCCCGAAATCTCTTTCACACTCCAGGAGCTGGACCCAGTAATCCACCGCGGTATCAGGAGACAAACCGGATTGAGGCGCCAGGGCCAGGAGCGGCGGTTCAACCTCGCCTGATGGAACCCCCTCGCCAAAATATTGTGGTCCCTCCGCCGGTCCAGACGCCCCCGGGTCATTATTCGAATCCTATGGACAACCTTGTTGCGGCCGCCGCACGGTTAGAGGCCATCCCAGTCGAAGGGGATTCTCCGCAAGCAATAGAGACGCGCCGGGTTAAGGAGCTTCTCCGGACCGCGCTGATTCAGCAGGAGGCATACTCATACAGCCGTGATCGGGTTCATTCTACGCCCCGTCCGAGCCGAAGCTATAGCAGGCGCATAGATGAACCGGCCATATCAAGCAATGCGCAAGGCCGTGAAGCGGCCCGTGGTGATGACCCGGCAGGTGGTGTTGTCGATACTCGGGATGCGGTGAACCGGGCCCGGGCGCAAAGGGAGGCCGAGTTAGCAGCACAGGATAATGCGGGCCAACTCACACCGGTTCGTTCTGCCGGGCCAGGAATCACATCCGCTCTGGGAGTGCCTTGCTTGGTCCCTGCTTTACGTAATGTGCGCCTGCCCAAAGATTTCAAGGGTCCACGCAAGGTGCCAAATTATACCGCTGATTTACCCCCTGAAGCATGGATAGAGAGTTATGAGATGGCCATGGAAATGCTGGACGTGGATGAGGCCGCATGTGCAAAATATTTCACCATGATGCTTGAGGGCATGGCTCGTACTTGGTTAAAGAGCCTACCGCCCAATTCTATCAGCTCATGGGCCCAGTTACGGGCCCGGTTTATACAGAATTTCAAGGATACATGTAAGCAGCCCAAGTCCATAGTAGACCTGGCGGCTTGTGTTCAGGAAGAAGGAGAATCAACGACCCATTGGGTGCGCCGCGTTTCGGAAATTTTGCACTCATCTGACAGGATTAATGCTGACTCTGCGGTCTTAGCTCTGGAAGGCAACTGCTGGTTTGAGCCTCTAAAATTGAAATTGGGACGCATGAAGCGGTTCTGTAATGACATGGGAACCCTCATGGCTACTTTAGTGAAGTATGCCGATTCGGACAGTACCAAGGATCCCGAGCTTAATGATGATGAAGCAGGGAAGGGAAAGAAGAATAGCAACTCCAAACAGCAGCAGAACAAACTAACGGGTCATGGAAACGGAGGCAAGCGCAAAGCAGACGGCAGCGTGGACTTTGTGGCCAACACTAACACACAGGACAGGGGGCAGCGGCGCAGAGGTAAAGCGGCAAATCGTAACGGGGCTCCCAATCCTAACGCAAGCCGTTTGAACTATTTGTTGAATCAGCCTTGCCTGAAGCACGGGACGAAGGAGGCGCCGGCTAACCATCTTTGGAAAGATTGTTATATCATGCAGGAGTTCAAGAACTCTGATGCTTTCCGGTATGATCACGGATCAGGTGGCGGTTCAGGATCCGGTTTCCACGGGCCGGATCACGATGGAGCTTCCGGTTCAGGTCGCAATCAGGGCGGTCACAATCACCAGAATAATCAGAACAGCCAGCAGCAGCAGCAGCAGTTGGGTTATCAGAGCCAGCCAAAACAGTTGAACAATGGGCAATATCATGTTTTCACAACTAGTTTGGATAAGCGCGACCGAAAACTCCACAAGCGAGCGGTGAATTCTGTTGAACCGGCCTTACCACGTTACTTGCGCTGGTCGGAGCAGCCTATCGTGTGGAGCAGAGAGGATCACCCGCCCCGGGTTGATAACCCGGGCCAGCTTGCATTAGTGGTAGACCCCCAGGTGGGGGGTTATAAATTCACCAAGGTACTCATGGATGGAGGAAGCAGTATTAACATACTATACTATGAGACATTTCGGCGCATGGGACTAACAGACAAGGATCTCAGACCGTCGAATACGGTATTCCATGGTGTTGTGCCAGGCAAATCTGCATATCCTGTTGGTAAGATAGCCCTAGATGTGGCCTTTGGGGACGAGCATGACTCCCGGTCGGAAAAATTAACATTTGAGGTGGTGAAGATCCGGAGCCCGTATCACGCCTTGTTTGGCCGGCCGGCTTACGCCAAGTTCATGGAGCGGCCTTGTTATATCTACTTGCAGCTCAAGATGCCGGGTTACAAGGGGACCATAACGGTTCATGGGAGCCGTAGGGTCGCTTTGAAATGTGAGGAAGGTGATGCGGCTTATGCAGAGTCAGTCTGTGCCACAGAGGAGTTGAAGTATTATAAGGACAATGTTGATCCGGCAGATATGACCCCTTTAAAGAAGCCAACTACAGAGCATGATTCAGATCTGAAGTTCAAATCGGCAGCTGAGACCAAGCTTGTTGACTTCGTGCCCGGCGATTCGTCCAAGCAGTTCACTATCAGTGCCAACCTAGATCCCAAATAGGAAAGCGCGCTCATCGAGTTCATCCGTGAGAATCGGGACATTTTTGCATGGAAGCCGTCTGACATGCCAGGTGTACCGAGGGAACTCGCTGAGCACACTCTTAATGTGGATCCTAAGTATAAACCGGTGAAACAGTTCCTCCGCCGGTTTAACGAAGAAAGACGCAAGGCCATTGGAGAGGAAGTGGCCAGGCTTTTAGCAGCTGGGTTTATTATTGAGGTGTTCCATCCAGAGTGGCTTGCTAATCCGGTGCTGGTTCTTAAGAAAAACGGCACTTGGCGTATGTGTGTGGATTACACAGATCTTAACAAAGCCTGTCCGGCAGACCCTTTTGCCCTCCCCCGTATTGATCAGATCATTGATGCCACGGCGGGTTGTGAGCGTTTGAGTTTTTTGGATGCATACTCTGGATATCATCAGATCAAGATGGCGGTTAAGGACCAGGAGAAAACAACATTCATCACTCCCTTTGGAGCCTTCTGCTATGTATCTATGCCCTTCGGGCTCAAGAGTGCCCAAGCCACCTATCAACGGTGTGTACAGAATTGCCTGCATGAGCAGATTGGCCGCAATGTGCACGCATATGTGGATGATATTGTAGTAAAATCAAGGCAGAAGGAGACACTGGTGGATGATTTGAAGGAGACCTTTGACAACTTGCGAGCTTACAGGATGATGCTTAATCCGGCCAAGTGTGTTTTTGGTGTTCCAGCAGGCAATGGGTTTCTTGGCGTCTAACAGAGGAATTGAGGCTAATCCGGAGAAGATTACGGCTATTACATCTCTAGCTAAACCGGAGTGTATCAACGATGTTCAGCGTTTGGCGGGCCGAATCGCTGCGCTGAGCCGGTTTATCAGCCGCCTCGGGGAGAAGGCTATCCCTTTGTACCAAATGCTGAGGAAGACAGACAATTTCGTCTGGAGTCCAGCTGCTGACGAGGCATTTGAGGACCTGAAGCGGCAGTTAGCCAATCCGCCTGTTCTTGCAGCTCCGGTCGACAAGGAGCCACTATTATTATACGTAGCGGCTAATGCCCGGGCAGTTAGCGTGGCTATTGTGGTGGAGCGCAAAGAGGCAGGCAAGGAATATCCGGTTCAGCGGCCGGTTTATTATATCAGTGAGGTGCTGATTGAATCCAAGCAAAGGTATCCGCATTGGCAGAAGCTGGTCTATGGTGTTTTTATGGCCAGTCGGAAGTTGAAGCAGTATTTTCAAGGGCACCCCATCACAGTGGTCAGTTCAGCTCCCTTGGGTGATATTATACAGAATCGGGAGGCGACTGGCCGAATTGCCAAGTGGGCTTAGAGCTGGGGCCGCACGGACTGAAGTACGTGCCTCGGACGGCAGTGAAGTCTCAAGCACTTGTTGATTTTATCAATGATTGGACGGAATTACAGGCACCAGAGGAGAAGCCGGATCACACATATTGGACCATTCATTTTGACGGATCCAGGCAATTGGAAGGCTCGGGGGCTGGAGTCGTATTAACTTCCCCACGAGGTGATAAGTTCTGTTATGTTCTCCGCTTAATGTTCCCTTGTACTAATAATGCAGCTGAGTATGAAGCCTTGCTCCATGGTCTGCGGATGGCTAAAGAGATGAATTTAAGCCGAGTTAAGTGTTTTGGTGACTCGGACCTAGTGGCTCAACAGGTGTCCGGCACTTGGGACTCTAAAGACCCGCTCATGGCTGCATACCGTCGGGAAGTGGATAATATTGCAGGTTGTTTCAAGGGTTATCAAGTGGATCATGTGGACCGTCGGAAGAATGAAGTGGCGGATGCTTTAAGCCGGTTGGGCTCTCAGCGTAAACCGGTTCCGCCTAACGTATTTTTGGATGTGTTGCACAATCCGTCAGTCAAGCTCCCAGGTGAAGCGGATTTGGCTATTCCTGATCCGGAGTCCCAATTGGTGGCAGCCCTGCGTGTTATTCCGGATTGGACAGTTCCTTATCTTGCGTACATGACAAGGGGGGAGTTGCCAGAGGATGATATTCTGGCCAGGCAGATAGTCCGGCGATCCAAGTCTATGACGATTGTCAATGGTGAATTACATCATTGCAGTGTATCAGGGGCGTTTCAACGTTGTGTTTCTCCTGAGGAAGGCTATGAAATCTTAAGAGAAATCCATGAAGGGGATTGTGGGCACCACGCCGGTTCAAAGTCTCTGGTTGCAAAGGCGTTTCGTCACGGGTTCTACGGGTTGACAGCGCATGCTGACGCGGAGGACTTGGTTAAACGGTGTGATGGATGTCAGAAATTTTCAAGGCGTGCTCATGTGCCGGCTCAGGAATTGAGGATGATCCCAATAACATGGCCGTTTGCAACTTGGGGGCTAGACATGGTTGGACCTTTTAAAAGATCCAAGGATAAGAAAACTCACCTTTTGGTGGCAGTTGATAAATTTACCAAGTGGGTTGAAGCAGAGCCTGTCAGCAAGTGTGATGCAGCAACAGCGGTACAGTTCATCAAGAAGGTGATTTTCCGGTTTGGTTTTCCACACAGTATCATTACTGATAATGGTACCAATTTATCCAAGGGCGCTATGAAGGAGTTCTGTGAACGTGAGCACATCCGACTTAATGTGTCGTCAGTGGCACACCCCCAGTCCAATGGACAAGCAGAACGAGCTAATCAGGAAATCTTGCGAGGCATCAAACCCCGGCTTTTGGTCCCATTGCAAAGAACACCAGGATGTTGGGTTGAAGAGCTGCCATCTGTATTATGGAGTATCAATACTATGCCAAACCGGTCCACAGGATACACGCCATTTTTCATGGTCTATGGAGCAGAGGCAGTTCTCCCTAGTGACATCCGGCACGATTCGCCTCGGGTGGCAGCTTATGTTGAAGCAGACAATGAGACAGCACGACAAGATGCTTTGGACCTATTGGACGAGGAGCGTGATATAGCGGCTGCCCGTTCGGCGATTTACCAACAAGATCTTTGTCGCTATCACAGTCGCCGGGTTAGAACCAGAACTTTTCAAGAAGGAGATTTGGTGCTTCGATTCATCCAAGATCAAACGGATATGCACAAGTTATCCCCACCTTGGGAGGGACCTTTCGTAGTCAGCAAGAATCTGCACAACGGGTCGTATTATCTGATTGATATTTGAGAGCATCAAGACTCACGTACATCAGAGGAGGAGACCGGCAGACCGTGGAATATAGCTCATCTTCGGCCTTACTATACTTGAGCCATTGGCTCTATCTATGTACATATCATGACAATGTATATATTATCTTTGATATATTAAACCGGAGCCTCAGCTGAAGCGGGGTCTCTGTCTGTCTCATCATGCGAGGTTACACGGAGTGGTTCTGTTTAAAAGCGGCCTCCGGTTTACCCCTTGATATTTGTTTTTATATATCACTGGGGGCCTTGGTCGTGTCCGAACCAACGAACATCCTTTGATAGGCGACAACCACCAGATCATTTGGGGACTTGGTCAAGTCTGAACCAGTCACGCCTCTTGGTCGGCCTAAGGCCACAAAATCATTTGGGAGCATGGTCGGGCCCGAGCCATTGCTACGCCTCTTGATCTGGCATATATGCCACGAGTCATTTGGGGACCTGGCTGACCTGCATCATTGTCACTCCTATTGGGGGCCTTGATCCTGTCCGACCATGGTAATGCCATCTGAACAGCTCAGTATAGCATATTTTTGCAAATGGTTTTCTTTATTACTTTTGCTTCCATGGTTTGTTCGTTTTTTGTTGGATTTCTTTATGTCAACAAGTATATTTCTTCCGGGTCAGCCAATGATTTTTGGTCCCCCTTCTAATCCGGAGGATTCTGCCCGGTTTACCTTTTCCCTGTTCACATCATGGAGTAACCAGGGGGCTCGTATTAAGTCAGTACGGTTTGTACGGGGGCTACTTTCTCCCTTTTTGACGGTAATGGTTTATAAAAACCACCGCTTCAGGCTTGGATAAGCCAGCTTTATACCCAAACATGGCAGTTCAAATTTTTCTGATTGCAGGAAATAAGAATTAAAGTTTTTCAAGCAAAAGCTTCAGTACTTATGCACGAAGGCATATTCCAGGCAGAAGTTTTAACTATCCTATTACAAGGCAGCATGGTGCCCAAACAAAATCATTGTTTTTGTGGAAGGATGTTGCAGATAGTTCTTCAAACCGGCTTCCGGTTCAAGCCTGCTCCTCATCCTCCGCCACTTCAGCTTCCTCGTCTCTACCCATTGGCTGGAAATCAACAGTGGTCCAGTCGATTCCCATTAAAGCTTGGAAAACAGCTTCTTCATGGATCAGGGAAGACGGTTCAATATCAGGGGCGTAAGTGTGCTTACGGATTGGAGGAATCAGATTCTCCGCTTCAACAGTTGGGGCAGGCACTCGCTTGTTTTGATTGTTATATTGCGCTTGATAATGCGTCAAATCTGCCTCTTCAGCTAACTGGCAAGCAAGAGGGCGCACTGCACGGTTTATGGCCCTTAAATCTTCTTCGTTGAACTCAGAGCCATCTTCTTTCAGACTGGGATAGCCTTGAGCTGCTTCCACAGGATCAAAGTCGGGCACCCATGCCTTTGCCCGGATTAAGGCATTGATGGCTCCGGTTCGGGCAGCGGATTTTTTCAGCTCCTCAATCCGGGCTGGAAGCATTGACAACTTGCTAAGAGTGTCCTGGATTAAAGAGGGCGCCGGGTTGTTGTGAGAAGCTGTGGTGATGATCCGTTGGGCTCCGGTATACAATTGTTCTACCAAGGTGTAGGCAGCTTTCAATTTCTTCCGCACATCATTTCCTAAGTGCCCAATACGTGTGCCTACAACAAGATTGGAATGGTCTCAAACCGGACTTACGATACAGAAGATTCCAATTCATCACAGAAGTTACAAGGAGTTTACCAAAGATTGCAGTAGTCATAGAGTGTATTTGTCGTTGTACGGCCGTCAGTTCATCCACCACCGGTTTAAGGGCCGCTTCAGCATGTTCTGCTCTTTTGGTTAAACCGGCCTTCTCA
Organism: Triticum dicoccoides; assembly: GCF_002162155.2. NCBI lineage: Eukaryota > Viridiplantae > Streptophyta > Magnoliopsida > Poales > Poaceae > Triticum > Triticum dicoccoides. The sequence goes on from NC_041391.1 coordinate 51,476,693, forward strand.
GTGGCCCAGTCAGCCCGCTCTTTCTTGAAACTTTCTTTCAGCCGTTCCGCAGTGTTCAAAGCGCTGGTTAATTCTTGCTTGGTTTTATCTGTTTCAGCTTGCTGGGTCTTCAGGGCCTCCTGCAAATCGGCAATCCGGTCCTCCTTGATTTTAATCTCAGCCTGCATACAGATGGCATTTTAAAGCTTTGCACAGGCGAGCCAAGAAATTGAAGTATCAACCACATAACAAAGTTATATGCCTGATACTTGGGGGCTAATGTACCTTCAATTTTGTGTATATTGCTCGATTACAAAGTCCCAAGCTCAATACAAGTATTCAACTTGGCACTTGGGGGCTAATGGCTATTTGATCAAGTTATGTTCTAAGGACAGCTTTTTATTTTTTAGCCCCGGTTTGCTTATGCTAAACCGGCCTTCGAGGGTTATGCCGACGGATTTCAAAAAATATATATTCAGGATCAAGTCCCGGTTTGACCAAGGTCACAAACCGGCCCTTGGGGGCTACCGGGATGAATGCAATGGCAGAAAAGAAAGAAGGAATTTACCTCAAATTTATCCCTCATCATTTTGACCAGGCCAGCTTCACAGTCACGGCTAGTGTAAAGCCGGTTCAAATAGCTAGAGTGAAGATCTTGAGCATTCAGAGCGGCATATGTTTCTAATTCAACATCCCATTTTCCTTTGTTCAAAGGGGAAGAATCCTCTTTCATGGTATGCCTGGTAAGGGTGGCAGGATTCCCGGGTTCAGAGCGGCCTACACCGGTAATCACAACATCATCATCTTTTGACTCGCCGGTTTGGGTTGGTGCGGCCGTTTTGTCAGCAGGAGTGTGGGATTTCTCAATCTGGACAGAGCTGGCAGGCGGATCAGCAGACGCTGGAGTATTAATAAGACCTTCTTCAGGGATAATGTTGTCTTGCAGAGGAGGATCATTGGGGATATCTTCAGAAGTAAACATTTCACGATCCGGCGCTTGGTCATGTTCTGGGGCCACATTTTCTTCAGCCGCTTTATCCAGGCGGGCCTTCTTGCTTGGTTTCGGTTTAGCCCTGGAAGAAAAGATAAAAATTAAGGAAAAGTGTAAACCATTGCGCAGTATACTGGAAGCATATGTTCGGTTTAACTTACCCAGCAACTGTTTTCAAAGGTGGTAGCTGGGTGGCCGACGATTCACCAGATGATGAATGAGAAGTGACCTGATAATCGGAGTCGGATGGATTAAGAGGTTGACGGAAGAAACCCGCTTTACGATTTAAATCAATAAAAAGGTCGGAGACCTCGAAGCGGCGTTTTCGAACCGGACTGTTTGGTAAACCGGCAGAGGTAACTACCTGGCCACTGTGCCGGGTTGTGCGGCGAGCTTCGTGTTGCTGGGTCTTCATAAGAAATTGGGAATCCAGATAAGCAAGAGGATGAGAAAATTTAACTTTCCGGTTTGCCCGGCGAAATTTTGGCAAAGGCAAGATTTCTGAATCGGAAGAGAGAATGGTTACCTCAACGAAAACCGCATTGCTGGCTTCAGCGTCATCCTGACAAACATCATCATCAATAAGGCGTGTAAAAAGTAAGCCAAGTGAATCAAGTTCTACCTCAAGATCCGGATTACCCACATCATCATCAATAGCTGGGTCAGAAGAAGCGGTGGTTTTTCTCTTATGAGCTGGTTTCTTGATAACCTTGGTCTTGGGCCGGGTTGGCCGTCCTGCCTTCTCCGTTTTGTCTTGAGGAAGTTTCTTACTCCAGAACGGATTATCACCCTGGATCAGCAGCAATTAAAACGTTGAACGTATAAAATAGTAAACCGGTTCAACAATAGAGCAATTGAAATATTACCGCTGGCGGTTTGTTGGTGGTGCAGTAAGGAAGCAGACCGGTTTGAGCACAGAGGTGCTCCGGTTCATTCAGCATCTTTTTCACAGATTCTGTGACTTCGTCCTCAGGGAGTTGGATTTTAGTGTGTCGGAGTGGGTCATCGACACTATCAGTATACTCACACATCAAATTTGGGCGCCGGCTTAGAGGCAAAATGCTCCATGATATCCAGCAGCGTGCAAGGTCTATTCCTGTTAAACCATTGGCCATGAAGGCCCGGAGCTTGGACAGTTGAGGAGCATATTTAATTCTCTCCTTGGCGCTTAGCCTTTATGGAAAAGGGTGAGTGTTGCTGAGCCGTTCTGGACGGAAGCCAGGCAAGGGATTTTCATTGTCAGGAGATGTATCCTTGCAATAAAACCAAGTTACGTTCCATTCTTTGGGGTGCGTATGGAGTTTGACGTGAGGGTAGGTGATTTCTTTCCTCTTCTGAATGGCCATACCGCCCAGTTCGGTATTAGGGCCGTCAGTGAATTCAGTACAGCGGTTCAGATGAAAGAGATCTCTAAATAACTCGACGGAAGGCTCCTCTTGAAGGTATGCCTCAGAAAGTACTTGAAAATGGCATAGATTGGTGACGGAGTTGGGGCCAATATCCTGTGGGCGGAGTTGAAAGTTGGCTAATACATCCCGATAAAATTTGGAGCCGGGCGGTTTGAAGCCCCGGGCCATATGATCTGTGAAGACCACGACCTCTCCTTCCTGGGGTGTAGGAGGACATTCATCTCCAGGAACCCTCCAATGAATCGTGTCTTTGCTATCCAAAGCGCCAATCAGGACTAGATCGTTCAGCTGTGATTCTGTGACACGGGAGGGAACCCAGTTGCACTCGTACACTTGTTTGGCCATGACGAGATCTACAAGAAATAAGTGATCCGGTTCAAGAACATGCCGGATGAAACGGTGTTGATCTAATTACGGTAAACTGGGGGTAGTACCCATAAACCGGTCTTCTACAACGCAGCATCAGATGGATTCTGGCGGTTCAACCAGGGGACTAATGACATATATACCGGTCTAGTAATTTTTTCTCTATGGTGAAGTTAAACCGCCTGGCCTAAGCATCGGAAGCAATTGAAACTATGGATAACTGGTTATGCAGAAACAAGTTTCACAATATTATGTTACAGCCGCGGATCTACAGCAAGCTCATAAAAAACAGGAAAAATTTCGAAGACTAAGGCGGAAACAGAAGTGAACTATCGAGCAGATATGTGCAGGAGATTTATGAGCTTGGATGAGAAATAGCAAGCGGATACTAAAGGGATCGCTATTAAGCACAGTAAAAGTTCACAGATGTATTCAAGGACAGAGAACAGCCATGAACACGCAATGAACATAGCAAGAACATGAAACCCTAAGAACAGATCTAGGTTAAGAAGGAGAGAGGACTTGCCGGGAACGGAGAAGATGCGGAAAGACGCCGCAACACTCTGGTACGTACAGGTTGATGCAGCGGCCTGAGATGAGGCAGAGGTCGACGGTGGTGGCGGAGCTCCAAAGCCGGCGACGTGAGGAAGAAGAAGAAGAAGGGACGAAGGGGAAGAGAAAGGAAATGACCCTTCGGTCTTATTTATAAGGCAACTGAGCTAGGTCAAACGCGCGAATCCAGGAGCTGTCATTAAGAGGGCGTTATGAATTTCATAATGACGTCATGCCGGTTTATAGTAGCCAAAACTGATGATGTCATGCCGGTTTACAGCAACCAAAAATGATGACGACATGGAGATTTGCCAATTAACAGAAGACATCCAAGACGCAAGATGGTGTGAAGGATTGACATGAACCAGTTCAAATCAATCTGGGGCCTAATGTTGGGGATATTACCACTGGGCGTAAACCGGCCTACTTGGGCCGGGTTAACTTCATAGTGGTATAAGCAGGTGAAGGCCCAAGGCCTATAGTCGGTCTAGAATCTGTAGTTGTAAACCGACCTGATGTATAACTTGTATTGTAAGTTAGGAATAGAGAGATACCGACCGGGATACGAATATGAACCGGCTGGGACTCTATGGACCGACGGGCGTCACCCGTGTATATAAGGGGACGACCCGGCGGCGGTTCAAGATAGACAACAACAACTCGAGCCTAGGCAAAGCTTGTTTGCTCCCTAGCCATCGAGATCATATCAATTCCACCACAACTAGACGTAGGCTGTTACCTTCATCGAAGGGGCCGAACTAGTATAAAACCCTCGTGTCTTTGTGTCCGCTTTAACCCCTTCAAGTAAACTCGTAGGACACCTGCCGTGACAAATCCACGACAATACTCCTGTATCTGGTACTGTCCTCTTCATTCAAAGGATCACCTGCTGCAAGAGATAATTTTTCTGTACTAGATAATGGTGTTGGCGACGGTTTACAACCCTGCATACCAACTCTGGTTAGAAGATCAATTGCATATTTCTCCTGAGAGAGATGAAGACCCTCCCCAGTCTTCTTTACTTCAATGCCAAGGAAAAAATGCAACTCTCCTAAATCCTTGAGAGCAAATTCTGAGCTCAAGTCTTTCAGCAATCCTTCCACTGCCTCATTTGATGAGCTTGTAACAATGATATCATCAACATAGATAAGCACAAATATAGAGGTATTTGACTTATTATAAATGAATAGTGACGTGTCAGACTTGGAAGGAGTAAAACCAAGTGTTTGTAGTTTTGAGCTCAGACGAGAATACCATGCCCTGGCAGCTTGTTTTAGTCCATACAAAGCTTTATCAAGTTTGCACACATGAAACGGTGCATTTTTATCTACAAACCCAGGTGGTTGCTTCATATACACTTCCTCTTTCAGAACACCATGAAGAAACGCATTCTGCACATCTAGCTGTCGGAGACTCCATCCCCTGGATACAGCAATAGACAAGACAAGGCGAATGGTGGCAGCTTTAACAACCGGACTAAATGTGTCCTCATAGTCTATGCCATACCTCTGCTTGAAGCCTTTTGCAACAAGTCTAGCCTTGTAGTGATCGATCGTTCCGTCAGACTTTCTTTTAATTCTGTAAACCCACTTGCAGTCAATCAAATTTGTACCTTTCTGTGGAGGCACCAAGTGCCAAGTTTTATTTCTCTGAAGTGCATGATATTCTTCCTCCATGGCCTTTTTCCAGCATGTATCACCAAGTGCTTCATCAAGATTATTTGGCTCTCCTATTGAACTTGGTAAGCTGTATTTACTAATATGTTTGTAATTAATGGGTTTGATAACTCCCTTTTGAAGACGTGTACGAGCAGGCACAGGCGATGCTGCAGGAGGATCAGGCGTAGATAACCCCGACTGAACAGAAACAGAGGAATCTCTCCCTGCCGTATGAGACGTGTCAGACGCGATTGGATTTTCTGTGACTGCAGGATGATCAGCAGAAGAGCCAGCCGGCGCAGAGGATCCCAGCCCACCATCATTGGCCCATGATGGCCCTGCTGGCGCGGAGCACGGGTGGGGCGGCCCGCCTGTCTCTGTCCTGGGCCCCGTGCCAGGTGCGCCTGTCCCACCGCGACGCGTATAGACGCGCGGTTCGTCCGCGTATCGCGAGCGAGCGGGGGAAGGCACGGTCGGCCGCTGTGTCGGGGAAGGGGGAGCCCGGTTGGAGTCGGGGGCGCTGGATGCGTGCGGCACCTGATGAGGCCAATTTTCGTGTTTTGACCCTTTTTACGAAGTTTAGCCGGATCTGACCCTGGTTCGTAAAAAATTTGAAATCTGACCCTTTTTCCTACCGCCATAACCCTTGGCGGTAGGGTAACACTGCTTACCGCCAAGGGCTATGGCGGTAGGACTTGACTGCTCCGTTACGGTCATCTAACGTTGAAAATACCCTACCGCCATAGTCTTTGGCGGTAGGGTCTGAAAGGTTTAAATTATATGTGGCGTCTACTAGAACAGAATCAGTCTAGAGGAAAGTTGGCTAGCTCATGCGAGTTTGGTTCAGCAGGACTTGAGTTCGAGCCTCAACATGGCCAATTTTTTGTTCATTTTTATTTTGCCCAATAAAAATTAAATAATGTGTCCAACTAATATTAGGACATGAATTACTTATAAAAATATTTTTTTATTTATCTGTAACTGTTTTATAAAATTACCGCAAAGATATAAACGAATATGATGGGATAAACAATTTGTCCAATTACAATGTTAAGCTATGGATTATTTATAAAAATAATTTTTTACTTATATGTAACTGTTTCATAAAATTTCCGCAAAGATTTGTTTTTCTGCAGTCCTTTTGCGGCTTAGATCTGTAACATACATGGGAGAGAGTAGTTTTATTCTTTGCTCATCACGAAGATTTGGCGCTCTGCAATTAAGTTCTCATCATATGTTACTTTGTATTTCATCCTTTCTTGGGTTCCAGTGTTAGAACACAAGTTTCAAAAAAACATATACAAACTGCAACCTAGAAGTCGGACTGATTCCAAAAGCGTTGAGCAATTTAAGATGAAGATGGAGCACTCACCTTGACAAAGTGCAAGCTAGCTGCCACTGCTGCTCCTGCTCCGCCAAGGGAGTTCCCCAGTCTAGCAGTGCTTCTGAGGGAAAACGAAGGTCCAAGGACAGGGATTAATTGAGGGCAAAAGGAGATGATGAAGCAAAGACCTGAAGGTGAATGCAACGACCTAACTATCAGGGAGGCTTCATATACGAACGACGAAGAGATATGTGGGGCCAATAATGTGTGAGACCAATTGATCTCGGTGAATAGCCTTTCAAATCTTTTTTATGCAGGTAATATGTGAGACCAATTGATCATATTCGTATATATATATATATATATATATATATATATATATATATATATATATATATATATATATCTTTGAGCGAATTTTTTAAACAGTTACAGATAAATAAAAAATATATTTTTATAAATGATTTATATCCTAATATTAACTGGACAAATTGTTTATTGTTTATTGGGCAAAATAAAAATGAACAAAAAATTTGGCCATAGGGAGGCTCGAACCCCAGACCTGCAGCCTAGAACCTGCACGCGCTAGCCAACCTGCCAACAAAGTTAATATGCTAATAATAGATGCCATACGTAAACTATATATTCTAGACCCTACCGCCAAAGATGTCAAACGGCCGTGACGGCGCAATCAAGTCCTACCGCCATAGCCTGTGGCGGTAGGCAGTGTTACCCTACCGCCAAGGATGATGGCGGTAGGAAAAGGGTCAGATCACGAATTTTTTTTGAATGAGGGTCAGATCCTGAATTTGTTTGCAAAAAGGGTCAAAACACGAAATTTTGCCACCTGATGAGGCATAGATCCCGGAGAAGTTCCATCAGAGTGTGGCTCCTCCGATCCCAAGACTGGTTCGCCCCCAGATATGTTGCCCATCGGGAGGCACATGCGATGGTGACCAATTTGAAGCAAGTTTTCTTCCGTTTCTCCACTGTTGCTGTCAGATTCTTCAGGATTAGTCCCTGTGGCATCACACAACTTATGAACAGGATCAGCAGAGTCAGTTAATTGGTCATTACAATTATCGCCCCGTGAATCAATGCCTGATAAATGAGAGGGTAGAAGAAGGATTTCTTTTCGCAAAAGAGCTCCGGCATTAGGATGAAGATGAGCAAAAGGAAAAATTGTTTCATCAAAAATAACATCACAGGAAATATAGACACGGCCAGTGGGCACATCAAGACACTTGACCCCCTTGTGTTGAGCACTATATCCAAGAAAAACACATTGTTTAGACCGAAACATGAGTTTGCGAGTATTGTATGGACGAAGATTAGGCCAACATGCGCAGCCAAAAACACAAAGAGAGGAATAATCAGGTTTGGTATGAAGTAACCTTTCGGTGGGAGTTTATTTGTTGATGACACGACTAGGAAGCATATTTATAAAGATGAACAGCAGTTAAGTAAGCTTCATCCCAAATTTTAAAGGCATAGAAGCACCAGCAAGGAGGGCTAACCCAATTTCAACAATGTGTCGATGTTTTCGTTCAGCAGAACCATTCTGTTGATGGGCATGAGGACATGGAACGTGATGGGAGATGCCTCGTTGTTGAAAAAATGAGTTCAACTTTTCATATTCCCCTCCCCAATCAGATTGGACGGAGATGATTTTAAGATCAAATTTGCGTTCAACAAGTGCTTGAAAATTTTGAAAAACTTGAAACACATCGGAACGTTTCTTAAGGAGATAAATCCATGTATATTTGCTGTAATCATCAATGAAACTGACATAATAAGTATGTCGACCAACAGAGATGGGGGCAGGACCCCAGACAGCAGAAAAGATAAGTTGCAATGATTGAGTAGAAATACTAGTAGAAACATGGTATGGCAACTGATGAGATTTAGCTCTCTGACACGAATCACCTATAGTCTCATGATTATGCTCACCAACAAACGGGAGCCTATTATTCCTAAGCACTTGTTGAACTAAATAAAATGATGGATGTCCTAAACGTGCATGCCACCGTTCGACGGAAAGTTTGATGGCACCATATGCTCTTTTGTTGAGGCTTCTAAGATGAGGAATCAATGGATATAGCCCTCCCACATATCTACCTCGATACAGAATTCTCCTCGTGGCTTGGTCCTTGATCAAAAAGAAGAAAGGATGAAATTTGAGAAAAAAATTATTATCAATGGCAATGCGATGAATGGAGAGCAAATTTTGAGAGGCACTAGGAACATGCAAAATCTGTTTAAGATGTATATCTGCATGTGGGGTTTCGATAATAGAATGACCAATATTACTTATCTGCATACCTGAACCGTCGGCGGTGTGGACTTGCTCACGGCCATGGTATTTCTCATGCATGGTCACCTTTCCAAGCTCACTGGTAATGTGATCCGTAGCTCCACTATCAACATACCAATTTGTATCCACTCCATAAGAGGTATCTGCATGCGCGGCAACTCGCTTTTTCTGATAATTATTGTCCTCGGCATAACGCCAATTGCAATCTTTGGTGATGTGATTAGTTTTCTTGCAGATCTGGCAAGGACCAAATTCATCAAATTCATACCCATAATTGTTGTTGTTGCCAGATCGTCCTCCTCCTTGGCGGCCTCTATTGTTGGAGTAGAAGGGGCGGCCATTGCCTTGGCGGCCGTTGCCACCATAGTTGTTGTTGTTGTAGCCACCACCGTAGTTATTGTTGTTGTTGTTGTAGTCACCACCACCATGATGACCCCCGCCTCCACCTTGCTGATGACCGCCGCCGCCGTACTGGTTAGGACCACTGCCGCCACCACCACGGGAATTGTTGGAGTTGCCCCGTGATGAAGGGCGGTAGCCCTTGGAGGAGGTGCGGCCGCCGTGAGCCACTGCGTTTGCTGAAGATTTGAAGGCACCTTGGAACAACTCAACTCGCTGATCGAAATTGGACATCAACACAAATAGATGGTCGAGGGAGAGTGGCTCGGTGCGGACGTCAAGAGCGCTGATGAGGGGCTGGTAGTCGAGGTCGAGCCCGAAGAGGATGTGGGAGATGAGTTCTTCATCATCCAAGTGGCTTCCAGCAGCTGCAAGCTCGTCAGCCAGAGACCTCATGTGGGCCAAGTAGGTGGCCACGTTCTGAGTCCCCTTCTGGGCGTTGGTGAGGGCGACCCGAAGATTGTTGATGCGCGATCTGGAGGTGGAGGTGTCAGCGTCCCTGACGAGGCCGGCCCGCAAGACAGCTCCAAGAACCTCGTCTCCACGAGCCCGCGTGCGGCCCGGCCCAAGAAGCCCAACCCACGCATCACCGGTCCAGCGTGGGTTAACTGAAGCCCGCTCGGAGGCTACTTAAGGAAAGGGGCGACACAGAGCTAGGGTTATCCGGTGGATCACGGCAAAGGCGGCTCGACTCTTTTCCCCTTCCCCTTTTCTATCTCGCGACGAACCCTAGCCATCCCAAATTCTTGTATCGTCCTGTAATCGCCACCAATCTTGTATCCGCGAGTGATTGTTGCTAGTAATCGAGAGAGAGCTACCAGTACCCTAACATCTGGTATCAGAGACCAGCAAATCCCCACCACCGCACACCCTGGAGCAGTTCATCGAAACCAGAGGCCTCCAGCAAGCTCGTTCGCAACTCGTCACCATGGATCCGGCCATCGAAGCCTTTCTCGACAGGCTTGACAACACCCTCAAGGCCCAGAACAAGGCCATCGCGGAGATCCAGGCCTCCACGGCCAAAATCGACGATCTCGTCAACTGGCGACCGGAGATGGAGAAGCGGGTGGCAGATCTGGGCGACGCGGTGGCGGCGCTCCAGCTAGCGCAGCCACTTCCGCCCAAGGCGAGCGAGGAGACTACGGATGTGAACTCGAAGCAAGGCCCTTCTGCGACGACCGGCATCCTCCGGGGGGCCGGTGGCGGCGCGAGCAACAAATTCCATGGGCCCGATGGCCACGGCATCTACAATTTACCACGGGGGAACGTGGCGGCGTCCTTCCAGACGCCGCCGCCACCCCGGCAACAGGTCCGTCCTCCTCCCTCGCAGCAATTCCCCACCCCTCATCATCGTTCGCGCACGCAAGCCAGATGTTTTCTGGTCTAGGCCAAACTCACCCATCCATCACGTTCCCGCAATTCAGGGGGATAACCCGAATTTGTGGAAAACTATGTGCGAACAGTATTTCCAGATGTTCGGCATCCTACCTTCGTTCTGGGTACCCATGGCAGCCCTGAATTTCTCCGGGTCAGCCGCTGTATGGCTGCAATCCATACAGAAGCGTCTCACGGAGTTCGATTGGGATACTTTCACTTCTTTGCTTTGCACTCGTTTTGGTCGCGATCGGCACCAGACGCTGATCAGGCAGTTTTACACTGTCAGACAAACGTCCTCTGTAGCACATTACATAGAGCAAATTGAGTTAATCATCAATCATTTATCATCTTATTCTGACTCGATTCATCCCTTTTATTTCTTAACTCGTTTCGTCGAGGGCCTGCGGAGGGATATTCGGGCGGTGGTCCTCGTGCAACGACCACCGGACCTGGATACGGCGTGCACTCTGGCATTACTCCAGGAAGAGGTGGCCGATGGCGCTTTCGGCAGTCCAGCTCGGCCGCCGGAGCCACCCCCGCGAGGAGGCTCTCCCATGCCACTGCCTCCCCCTCCAGTGCGCTCGGTGCCAGCGGCGCCTGCGGTAGATCGCCGCGGCACAAACGCGGCCCGCGCAGACACAACCAAGCTCAAGTCGCTCAGGGACTACCGACGAGCTCGTGGTCTGTGTTTCAAGTGCGGCGAGAGGTGGGGGCACGACCATGTGTGCCCCACCACCGTCCAACTGCATGTGATGGAGGAACTGCTGGACGTTTTCAGCCTCGACAGCTTCGTCGACACACAACTGGGTCAAGACGAGTCACCTCAAGAAACAGCCATGGCCATCTCTCTGTCAGCAGTTACAGGAGGGGTGTCATCCAAAGCATTCCAACTCAGGGCATGGCTACAAGGCCGGGAAGTTCTCATGTTAGTTGATTCGGGCAGTTCCAATTCCTTCGTCAATCAGCAGCTTGCCCAACATCTGTCTGGAATCCAGCCCCTCGCCAAGCCAAGCCGTGTGCGGGTGGCAGATGTGAGTGAACTGATCTGTTCAGAGATGGCCACACAATGCGCCTGGTATGCACAAGGACATGAATTTTATACAGACTTGAAGGTCCTGGCTCTGGGCACGTACGATGTCATCTTAGGCATGGATTGGTTGGAAGAACACAGTCCGATGCAAGTCGATTGGCGCGCACGTTTCCTGGAGATCCCTACTCCAGCAGGACCCCTTCGCCTTCAGGGACATGACGCAGGATCGACAACTTGCCAGTCAATCAACAGTCTGCAACTGCAAAACTTGTGCAGCAAGGGCTCTGTCACTCATGTCATACACCTTTGCGTGGTAGCACCCATGCCCGAGGACTTGGAGCAAACTCCAGAGTGCATTCAGGAAGTGTTGAACCAGTTCCCTGATGTATTCGAAGAGCCAGTCGGACTCCCACCGAGGAGGGCGTGCGATCATCGCATTCCTCTGATTCTAGGAGCGCGACCAGTCAACGTCAGGCAGTACCGTTATAAACCAGAGCAGAAAACTGAGATCGAAGCTCAGGTGGAGGCCCTGTTGAAATCAGGTGTGATTCAGCATAGTGACAGCCCATTCTCCTCTCCTGTAATTCTCGTGAAGAAAAAGGACGGCACCTGGCGACTCTGCATCGATTACAGGCAGTTAAACGCAATCACGGTGGTCGGCAAGTTTCCAGTTCCGGTAATTGAAGAACTTCTCGATGAGTTGCATGGAGCAGCTTGGTTCTCCAAGTTGGACTTGCGAGCAGGCTACCACCAGATCAGATTAGCCCCTGGGGAAGAACATAAGACAGCTTTTTCCACGCATCAGGGGCACTTTGAGTTCAAGGTCTTATCCTTTGGTCTAGCTGGAGCCCCTCCCACCTTCATTGAAGGGCTAACAACAACTCTCAAGCCAGTGATCCGCGTTTGCGTTCTCTGTTTCTTCGACGACATCTTGATTTTTAGTGCTTCGTTGGAGGACCACAAAAACCATGTAAAGCAAGTACTAGAACTTCTCCGAAGGGACAACTGGAAAGTGAAACGCAGCAAGTGCGCTTTCGGGCCCGCGTGCGGCCCGACCCAAGAAGCCCAACCCACGCATCACCGGCCCAGCGTGGGTTAACTGAAGCCCGCTCGGAGGCTACTTAAGGAGAGGGGCAACACAGAGCTAGGGTTATCCGGTGGATCACGGCAAAGGCAGCTCGGCTCTTTTCCCCTTCCCCTTTTCTGTCTCGCGACGAACCCTAGCCATCCCAAATTCTTGTATCGTCCTGTAATCGCCACCAATCTTGTATCCGCGAGTGATTGTTGCTAGTAATCGAGAGAGAGCTACCAGTACCCTAACAGGAGGAGAAGATAGTTGCAAGGTATTTCCAGAGAGCAGCAGCGGTGGGGATTGATACTACCTGAATCAAAACTTCCTTCTTCAGGTTGTTGAGGAGGTAGCCGAGAAGGAGCTGATCTTGCCGAACCCAAACAGCATGCTCGGGATTGGCGATGGTGCTGTCCTTCCCATCCTTATCCTTCACGGCGCGAAGCTTGGCCGGTTCTGAATCAGTCCCATCGAGGAGACCATAGAACCCAGCACTACGGACTTGAGGAAGAATCTGTGCTCGCCAAAGTATGTAGTTCTGGCGGGTGAGCTTCTCGCTGACCTGGGTGGTCAGAGCCGCCGTGGAGGTTGATGAAGACGCCATGATGATGGGTTTGTGTTTTGGTGTTTGGGAGATTGGTTTTTGATCTGGGTGTCTGTCGATGGGCTAGCGAACTGGTGTTTCTGGCGATGGTTCTATCGATCTAAGGAGATATTGCTGGCGATGGGTTTTTCGATCTGGGGATCGCTAGATGTATGGGAAGAGTAATGCTCTGATTACCATATTAGTTTTGGTGGAACGTCTTGCCCTTTCAGGCTGACGGGTTCATGTTATATATTGGGGCGCACCTCCCATAGACAGCGCATACATGGAGTTCGATCCTGAGACGGATCGTTACAGGGAACGTGAGAGACAAGAAAGGATTACAAAGAGATGTCGGTGCTAACAAGATATCCTAGGAAATATATATGAGGCAGTCTAGAGTCATGTAACTATACATGTTAACACACTACAGAATATACATTCTCTTTAGCTGCTATAACCTAGCCTTGTAGGATTTGCTTTAGATAGGAAAAAAACAGGGGCACCAGCGTGCTAACCAGCCGTTGTTATCTGTACAGCATGATATTTTGTTCTGGAGCTGTGTTGTATGTTGGAGCAAGAAAAACCATAAAGAAAAATCTTCTGGAGCCAAGATATATCCTGTTGTACTCAACTACTGGGTTTACAACTTGACTTACATCTTCAGTTCCTTGACTTCTTCCTCTCACATGGATGTAATCTTGCTTTGGTGACTCTTCCAGTGAAGTATTTCTTGAATCAGCTTCAGCATCTTTTCTGGAACTGCCATTATCATCACTGGATTCGTTCTCCTTGAAACACTTCGCTTCTGCATCAGTCTGCACATAAAATTCCAGTCAATGAAAGATCAGGGCAGATGAGAAAGAAAAACCAATCTCTCGTTCTCTGCATTTCTTCCGGTAACACGCAGGAGGTCCGCGTGCTTATATGTTTAAGAACAATCAATCGTTCAATTGCCGGCAAGAACAGGCACATGAGCACGTGGGCCGGCCATTTATAGTCGGTTTTCTGCGCTTTTTTGATTGGTTTTTGGTTTTTGTTCTTTTTCCTTCCGGTTTTCTTTTGTTTCTTTCATTTTCAAATTTCTTCTTTCCTTTTCAACTATAAACATATTTTATACATGTATTTTTTTTTCAAAATAAACAGTGAATATTTTTAAAATACAGGACAAACTTTTACAGCACAATGGATATTTTTCAAATACTCAACAGGATTTTTTTAATAAGCAATGAACTGTAAAAATGGTTAATTCTCAAACTTATTGTAACAATATTTTTCAAAAAAATCGCTTTTTCCTATTTTTATTTTAAAAATGATATGAAAATGTAATTTTAGGACATTCTGGAAAAAATTATTTTTTTAGCCGTCTGAAAAAAGTGTTGTTTTTAGCGAAGTCTGAAAACTATTTTTTTCAGACAAGTCTAGTTTGCTGAAGAGAAAGAAGTTCGGCCCTCTCAATGGCGGCCCAGGCTATATACGTTTTATAGCGGTCCAAAAATGCGTAACCCCGGCAACTTCCCCGTCGCCGGCGCCGTCGCTCCTCCGTCCGCTTCTATCCTCCCTCCCGGCGACTTCCTCCGCCCGCTCCTATCCTCCGTGCGGCGCTCGCATGGAAGAAAGAGAGAGCAAGGAGGGGAGGGCGAGCCACGCGCTGTCGTGCCCTGTCGCCTGACGACGGAGGTGCCACCGTGAGCTGCGTGCAAGCGAAGAAGAGAAATGCCCGCGCGCCACCACCTCACCATCGCCGCCGTCGCGAAATCCCACGCCGCGCTGCCCAAGTCCGGTGTCACCTCCCCCACGCCCTGGAACCAGCTCCTCACCGCCTACTCCCTCTCCCCGCTCGGCCTCGTCGCCGCGCGCCAGGTGTTCGACCAAATCCCGCGCCCGGATGCCGCCTCCTGGAACTCCCTCCTCACCGCTTATGTCTCCGCTGGCGCGCACCCCGCCGCGCGCCGCATCCTCAGGGCCATGCACACGCGTGGACTGGCCGCCAGCACCTTCGCCCTCGGCCCTGCTCTGCGCTCCGCTGCTGCTTTGGGCTGCCCTGTTCTCGGCGCCCAGCTGCACTCGCTCATCGTCAAAGCCGGCCTGGCCAACAATGTCTTCGCCGCGACCGCATTGCTCCACATGTATGCAAAATGTGGCCGCACGAGGGACGCTCGTCGGGTGTTCGATGGAATGCTGGAGCGGAACACTGTTTCTTGGAATGCACTCATTGCTGGTTATGCGGAATCCGGCAAGGTTGCTCCAGTAGTTCAGCTGTTTGTTGAGATGGAGAGGGAGGGGTTACGTCCAGACGAGGCAACATTCGCCGCGTTGCTCACATTGGTCAATGACTCCAGTTGTTTCCTGATGCACCAGCTGCATGGGAAGATTGTCAAATATGGATCAGCGTTGGGCTTGATAGTGTTGAATGCAGCAATCACTGCCTACACGCAATGTGGGGCCCTGGAGAATTCTAGAAGCATCTTTGATGAAATTGGGGACAGAAGGGATTTGATATCATGGAACGCAATGCTTGCAGCTTACACTACCCATGGGATGGAGTATGAGGCGATGGGATTCTTTGCTAGCATGATGCAGGCGAGTGGAGTTGAACCTGACATGTATAGTTTCACAAGTATCGTAAGTGCGTGTGCAGAGCATCGCGATCACGGAGGGACAGCAATTCATGGTTTGGTGATCAAGAAGTGCTTCGAAGGAGTCGCGCCTGTTTGCAATGCTCTGATTGCCATGTACACTCGATTTAGTGAGAAATGCATGATGGAAGATGCATATAAGTGCTTTGATTCCTTGCTGCTTAAGGACACCGTCTCCTGGAATTCTATGTTGACTGGGTATTCGCAGCACGGTTTGAGTGCTGATGCGTTGAGATTCTTCAGATGTATGCAGTCAGAAAATATTAGAACTGATGAGTATGCATTCTCTGCTGCCCTGCGTTCATGCTCAGACCTTGCTTTACTTCGGCTAGGTAGACAAATACATGGTTTAGTCATCCATTCTGGTTTTGCTTCCAACAATTTTGTTTCTAGCTCGCCGATCTTCATGTATTCTAAGAGTGGCGTTCTTGATAATGCAACGAAGTCTTTTGAGGAGGCAGATAAGAGTAGCTCTGTGCCCTGGAACTCTATGATGTTTGGTTATGCGCAGCATGGACAGGCGCAAGGCGTGCGCAGCCTCTTCAATGAGATGCTGGAGCTTAAGGTTCCTCTGGATCATATTACATTTGTTGGCCTGATTACTGCCTGCAGTCATGCTGGTCTTGTGAACGAAGGTTCAGAAATCCTCAATACGATGGAGACTAAGTATGGAATTCCTCTTCGGATGGAGCATTATGCATGTGGCATTGATCTGTATGGGAGGGCTGGGCAGCTTGACAAAGCAAAAGAGCTTATTGACTCTATGCCATTTGAACCAGATGCCATGGTGTGGATGACCCTATTAGGTGCTTGCAGAATCCATGGGAATATGGAACTTGCAAGTGATGTGGCCAGCCATCTGTTGGAGGCAGAGCCTAGACAGCACTCCACATATGTTCTCCTCTCCAGCATGTATTCTGGTCTTGGGATGTGGAGTAATAGAGCATTCGTACAGAAGGAAATGAAGAATAAAGGACTAAGCAAAGTCCCTGGTTGGAGCTGGATCGAGGTGAAGAATGAGGTGCACTCATTCAATGCAGAGGATGGGTCGCACCCAAGGATGGATGAAATATATGAGATGTTGAGTTTGTTGCTTCACAATTTTCCCGTGCAGCCTGTGCATCAAAAAACAACTGGAGCCATCGACTGCTGTAGGCAACTCGCCTCTTAATATTTTTATTATCATCTTTTTACATTTATGTGCATCAATTCTACTCTTCTCTTTGTTTACTAACACATGATAATTTGGTTGGTCACAGAGCTATCAAATTATGGGTATTAACCAGCAGGCCCCTGTTGAAGATGATTGGGCACACTTCTCTTGTATGTTCTGTGGATGCACATTCGTCTGCTCTGATTGCTAGTGGCAGTGAAGACCCCTCTGTCAATATATGGAAAGGTGATCTGTTTTGTATGCTTTGGAAATTCATGTTAAAATGCAGTTATACTTTTTCATTGGATAGGATTTGTTTTTTACTTATATCTTCTCCATTGAAAAACTCTTGAAACCCCGACCTTTCAACTGAGGGTACTATCCATTATACAAATGGATTTGTCTAAATAAATGTAAAATTGTGGTAAAGTCAATGTCTCCCTTGCTATGCTCCAGTCTATTCTAAAAAAACAAAAATAGTTCTAGTCCGTGATTGTACTTCGCCTTAAGCGGGGACTTCCATTATAAGCAAATGGTCCTGCAGATCTTTGATCTTAAACATATTTGAGTAGTTGCAAACTGGAAAGATCACTATGATACAAACCATGAGAAGAAGTAATAGTGATCTGCTTTTTGTTTTTGAGCATTTGGATTCCTGTTTATTCGCTTGACTAGTCCATGACCATGAGCAGCTTCATTGGCTTTTCTTGGGAATTGGTATGTTAATCAGTCGATGTTCCAGTTTATTAGTTATTGTCAAAGTTTGAGCTAGAATTGACTTAATGCTCCAATGTAACTGCTTCGAGAGCACAGACTGGTAGGCTGATTGGACATGGGAATTCGCAAACCTACACTGCCATCTTCTTTCCAAGTCGCACTGGTAGGTGTTATCAGTGCATGTTCTGATGGAATCGTGAGGATATGGACAACCAGCCATGATAGGGTTCTGCAGTGATGAGGAACGTGCAGCTTATACACAGATCTTATTTCTCAGCACACACACTTAGCAGGTTCGTTTCTATCTACTGCTTAAAGTGACTGTTTAAAGACAAGGAACAAGAAGTGGACAAGAATTGCAGATGGAGAGAGACAATGCTAGCTGGAAGATCATTATGCAAAAAAATAAAATAAAAAAAATCCCAGCTTCATTCTAGGTATTACTGCTACCATGCTGTTCTT
The DNA here is from genome assembly GCF_002162155.2 of Triticum dicoccoides. Classification (NCBI taxonomy): domain Eukaryota; kingdom Viridiplantae; phylum Streptophyta; class Magnoliopsida; order Poales; family Poaceae; genus Triticum; species Triticum dicoccoides. The sequence goes on from NC_041391.1 coordinate 51,494,715, forward strand.
CAAATCTTGTATTGCTCAACTGAAAGCTTCAGTCTTGTTTTTCCATTTTCCCCCATCCAGCAATATCAGACTTCTCTTAATTGTTTGCTCTCCGATATGCCACATTAATGTAATTGAGAATCTTTAGCCAGTTAGCTTTATTTGATATTGTTACGGCCGTAGAGGCCCACCGGGCAATCTTAGCCCACAAGTTATCTTAGGTTAATTCTTACGCAAGTTATCTTAGGCTAGTCGTTTTGAGGTTATAAATATTAGTTGTAAGATACCTTTTGAGATTAAGCAATAAAGATATTATCATCTTCTGTTGCCCGGCTCCCTGAGGAGTCGGAACCCTAGCCGCCACCAGCCAACCGCCACCGCACCTAAACCCTAGCCGCGACGGCGCCCACTCACCGGCGCGCCCGCTCCAGCCCTCGTCCACCTCCTCCTTGTCCCTATAACCTGCGTAGCCGCACTGGTAGGAACCCTAGTCCTACCAATTTGGTATCAGGTACCCAGGTTTCGACCATGTCTTCGCCGCCTCCAATTTCGCCACCACCGCCGCTGCCCGTCAACTCCACCACCGCCGCCGCTTCATCGCCGGGTGTCACGGCCTCGCTCTCGGTGGGCGCCACGGCGTCGCTCTCGGTGCCGATCTTCCCTGCACCCGGCACCGCGCCGGGCCACGGCCTGCCGCCACCCCCCGTCCAACACGCACCGCCATCGCCTCCCCCCGTGCCGCAGCAGTTTACGCCGGAGGCCATGGCCGGCGTGCTCAACGACTTGGTCGTCGCGGTCCAGGGCATCCGCCTCTACTTGGCTAGCCCGTACGGGCCGCCCCCACAGCTCCATCCGGCCGTGACCGCGGGACAGCCGGCGCTGCCATGGCACTCCATCCCCGCGGCCATCACCGGGGGTTACCCGGCGCTGCCCTCACCGGCGGCTCCGATGCCGCCTTGGCCACAGTGGCCGACGCCAGCGCTCGCGGTGCCACCCGCGCCGCCAGCAGCCGCCCAGGGCCCGCATCAGTGGCCGGCCTACTCCGCCCCCCGGCCATCGCCGGGGGCTACCCGGCGCTACCATCGTCGGCCGCTTCCACGCCGCCCTGGCCCCAGTGGCCGACGCTAGCGCTCGCGGCGCCACCCGCGCCGCCAGCAGCCGCCCAGGGCCCGCAGTGGCCGGCCTGGGCCGCGCCACCCACCGCCTCGCCGTCCCTCCCGGCGGCCACAGTGCAGGTTCCGCCGCCGCCACCGCCCAGCCCTAGCCTGGGCCGGTCCGCGCCAGGCGGTCTTCGGATCCAGGAGGTCCGGTTCCCATCGTCACCATCTCCGCTTCCGGGCTGGCTCCACGGGACATCGCCTCCGCCGGTTTACACGGAGGCCCGGGAGCCGCCGGGTTCCCAGTTGCAGCCCGGGGCGTCGGGGGCCACGGGGGCCTACGCCGGCCTTCCCACCATGGACCAAGCACCATCATCGGCTCTCCGCCCCGCCGAGGCAGTGGGCCATGGCGCGCCAAACCAGCAGCCGCCCCGGTTCGCCAAGCTCGACTTCGCCACTTATGACGGCTCAGATGACCCACTTAACTGGCTCAACCAGTGTGACCAGTTCTTCCGCGGGCAGCGCACACCCGCGTCGGAGCGCACTTGGCTGGCTTCCTACCATCTCCGCGGGGCCGCCCAGACATGGTACTACGCCCTCGAGCAGGACGAGGGCGGCATGCCCCCGTGGGAGCGCTTCCGCGAGCTGTGCCTTCTTCGCTTTGGACCGCAATTACGCGGGAGCCGATTGGCCGAGTTGGGCCGCCTACCTTTCACCTCCACGGTGCAGGATTTCGCCGACCGCTTCCAGGCCCTGGCGTGTCACGCGCCAGGTGTGACGGCCCTGCAGCGGGCTGAGCTCTTCGTCGGCGGCCTTCCGGATCACATTCGCGTCGACGTGGAGCTTCGCGGACCCCAGGATCTCCAGTCGGCCATGTACTACGCCCGCGCGTTCGAGCGCCGTGCAGTGGCCATCCAGCAGGAATCACCGTCCCGGACCGTTGGGTCGCTACCAGGGCTGGATTCCTCGCAGGGTCGGCCTACGCAGGCTTCTGCGGCACCCCTCGCCGCGACCGCGGGACGCCCGTTCCGCCGGCTCACCTCAGTCGAGCTCCTCGAGCGTCGCCGCCAAGGATTGTGCTTCAATTGCGACGAGCCCTACACGCCCGGCCATGCCTGCCCGCGACTCTTCTACCTGGAGGTTGCAGACTACATTCCGGAGGATGCCGTCGCCGCCGACCTGGCCGCCCCAGCTGTCGAGAAGGTGTTTGACGCTGGTTGATCGCCTCGAGGAGTTCCGCCAGCGCTTCCCCACCTTACAGCTCGAGGACGAGCTGTTTGTGCAGGCGGGGAGAAGTGTTACGGCCGTAGAGGCCCACCGGGCAATCTTAGCCCACAAGTTATCTTAGGTTAATTCTTACGCAAGTTATCTTAGGCTAGTCGTTTTGAGGTTATAAATATTAGTCGTAAGATACCTTTTGAGACTAAGCAATAAAGATATTATCATCTTCTGTTGCCCGGCTCCCTGAGGAGCCGGAACCCTAGCCGCCACCAGCCAACCGCCGCCGCACCTAAACCCTAGCCGCGACGGCGCCCACTCGCCGGCGCGCCCGCTCCAGCCCTCGTCCACCTCCTCCTTGTCCCTATAACCTGCGTAGCCGCACTGGTAGGAACCCTAGTCCTACCATATATATATATTAATTGCATAAGCTCTGAAAGAATGATAACTGATACAACTATGAGCAGTGTGCTAAGAAAAACATTACCTGTTAACTGACACTGTATTTCTGTCTGTCTATATAGCCAATTGCTTTAAATTGGCGGTTCATTTAATAGCTCGCGTGATTTGGACCATAACGTCAGCAGCCGCACTGTGTATGGAAATGGAAAACCTTGATATGTTAAACCACGGTGGATGGTCGTTTATGTAATACAATTAAAAAAATCTTGATTTGATCAGGTGGAAGGGGAGCCTCCTTCCTGCTGGTTGGAGCTTTTGAGGGCAATTTTGGTGCTGCAACTTGAACTGCAGTTCAACATTTTTGTAGTTTTTGGAAAGACAAGTTCATGTATTCTGTATTTAGTTGAGCTTGTGTCGAAAACACATGCTAATGTGAATCACAAGTGACTGAAGAATTCACAAACATAATTTTAAACAAAAGTTCTATTTTTTTATACAAAATAAAAAAGAATAAATCAACTTGTCTAGTATGGTAGCTCAAGGTTCAGACATGATGAGGGCCATTTGACATTATTAACTACTCCTACTATGAATCAATTGATAAGAGAAAAGGAAAATTGCCCTGCTCTTAACAGAGCTGAGACTGATATCTGAAGTCAATTCTTCCCATGAAACTCCAGCAGTAGAAAAACATAGTATTCATTTTCCTTTCTTTTGGTTGGTTGGTTGGAGACAAGAGAATCTAGACTTGTTGATTTGCTTTGACTTGTGAAATCAACATTGCCGGCCATCTTTTAATAGGGTTCACAACTGGTTGGCACAATCACATCATTCACGCTGACAATTTATATGCAACTTCAGCTGCTGCAACTTGGAACAAGTCAAGTCACCAAAAAATGGTCAGTCAACTGAAGACTAGCAGCAATGCCATGCCAATTCAGTTGCCATTTCAGACAATATCATCATGTCATGTCACTGCACACTGGATTCATTTGGCCAATTCACCATACTGCATTTATATTATACCCATCACAGATTCACAAGCAAATGAAAATGCCGATTCATACCCAGAATGTACTGACAACCATACGATTAACTTCGCAAAGTTCAGCTCCAAAAAAAAAACCATGGTATCTATCTACTGTCCAACAAAGTGCCAAACAATCATAGAACACCGAAGAATTATTGCCTCTGCCATTTCTAAGGTGTTCACAATATACAGTTACATGATATCTCTGATTTTCTTTCTTGCTGTATTTTACACTCACCGTGATCCGACACAAGCTCAACACCAACATCAGACAAAAATTAATTTAATTAGGACATGTATGTACAGGAAGAGGAAGAATGTCATCATCGGCAGCAGATCATCATACAGGCGGTTGGGGATCATCGTGCCTTCGTGGCGTGGCCGTTGGTGGCCCTCGAACCACGGCGACCATCACCATTGGCCCGTGGCGATGACCGCTGGTGCACTGCAGCAGAGCGTCCGTGGGCACGGTCCCTGGATGACGTCCCGCTCCCTCCTCTTGCCTCCCTTGTCCGGCTCTTCAGTGCCTCGATCTGCTCGAGCGTCTCCAGGACCTCCTTCATCGATGGCCTGCTCCTGGGCTCACCGGCAAGGCAGTTCAGTGTCAGCTGCGCCGCCTGGTGGGACTGTTTGGAGTTGTACTGACCCTCAAACTGAGGGTCCATGAGACGGGCGAGCTTTCTCCGGTCAGCCAAGTAGGGCTTCGCCCAGTCAACCAGGCTCTGTTGCCCATTCGGACGGTTGGGGTCCAGCGCTCGCTTACCAGACAGCATCTCCAGCATCACAACTCCGAAACCGTAAACGTCACTCTTGACATACAAATGGCCTGGACATGGTTCAGAGCATGTGGTGAGAAAAGCAATCAACAGCTAAGAAAGCAACCATAGATAGCAACTTGTAAATTCTGAAGTTTGTATGGATGACTGGATGACTCGATGAATGGAGCTACCGACAACTTGAGAAGGTATTTACTCAGGTATATGAATTCAGAATCTCATATGGCATGAAAACTAACTGGAAATAGTGAACACATGGTAGGAGCGAGTTTATGGTCTTTTCGTTGATGGTGGCAGCAGAGGAATGCCCACTTGACATAGAAGGTATTTTTAGCTGAAGGAGCAATTGTCATTGCTCATGAATCATTGACAAATCTATCTGATGTAGAACTCTAAATTTGGAAAGATCCAAAGTAGGAATTCCTTGGCTATATGGGGATACTAAACCTACCTGCCATATGTTTATGTTTCAGTTTGTACAATTGACTGGCACATTGATTGCAGCCAGTATTATTATCTGATCATATATATCTGTGGTTAACAGGCATAAGGGCACATACCGGTGGCTACGTATTCCGGGGCCGCATATCCGTAGGTGCCCATCACCCTGGTCGTGATATGAGAGTTGCTACCCGTTGGTCCAAGCTTAGCAAGCCCAAAGTCAGAGAGCTTCGCATTATAACTCTGCCAAAAAAAAGGCAGTCAGCATTTGACCTTGATATATAGACAACAGATAAAAGGTACATTGCATAGTACTTCATACAACACTTACTGCATCTAGAAGAATATTGGAAGCCTTGAAGTCCCTGTAGATAACTTGCTTCTCTGATGCATGCAAGAATGCAAGTCCTCTAGCTGCGCCAATGGCTATCTTCAGCCTCAGTTCCCATGACAGCGGAGCACATCCTTCTACAGAAATGCAATAGGGTCCAACATCAGTATTGTGAATTCAACTGGTTGCTCAAGAATTGCAACCGCTTCCAGTAATCACAGAGAAGAAAGATCAGTAATAACTCACTTCTGAAAAGATGGTTTTCCAAGCTCCCCTTGGCCATGAACTCGTAGACAAGCAACAGTTCCTTGTCCTCCCAGCAGTACCCCAACAGCTTGACAAGGTTTGGGTGCGAGAGCCTTCCCAAAAAGTTTATCTCTGACTGCAAGTTGACAATCGGAAATGTTCATCAGATACAGTAGTTGCGGCAACCTTTGGAAACAATGATTCTATTAGGCTAAACTAGGAGCACCGAGTCACGTCTGCCGGCCTAATAGTAGCATTTTATATGTACCCCAGAGCTGACCAAACAAAAATAGAAGCGACTACATTGTGATAAACATGTGGATTACTGGGTGTTCCTGGTCAGCAGTTTTGAACAGCTTATCATACCACTTTCAAACAAGATGGTCCTGGTTAGCATTAGTCAAATGGCACTGGCCAGACAGCGCAGTTCCATTGCGATATAATAGAACTGACAGCAAGGCCATCAGGAGTTAAACAAAGCACACGGAACCATAACTGTAAGCATGTAACGACCAGGAGAATCTTTAAAATTGCTGTGATTTGTTTAAACCTGACTACTAATGGTGTGTGTGTGCAGGAAGTGGACTGTAAACTCAGCTAAAACTACAAAAGTAAACTCATGACAGTTGTTCCACATGTGCCGAAGCTGAATCGAAGTTCCCATCAATCAAGAGCAAACAAAGCTAAGTCAAACCCGCAAATTCCAGTGCTCATCATACTCATCAATTTGGAATTCAGAGAGCTCAAGAAAATATTCACCTGCCATTCCTCGTACCCCTGCATGCTCTCCGAGTTGAGCTTCTTGACCGCGACGACCATGCCGGTGCCGCTCTTGGTGGGGTTCATCGTCTTCTCGTCCACCCACCCCTTGTAGACCCTCCCGAACCCCCCCTCCCCGAGGACGCTGTCGGGCCTGAAGTTCTTGGTGGCCGTCTTGAGCTCGAGGAAGGTGAAGGTGCGGAGGTTGGGCGCCTCCAGGATCTGGCCCTCGAGGAAGCCCGCCGCGGCCTCGTCGAAGCCCCCGCTGGTGCCGCCGCTGCCCGCGGAGGCCATGAAGGTGCTGCTGCCCCCCGAGGAGAGCTTCCCCGTGGTGCTGTTGCTCGTGGTGACGCTGCCGCTCGTCTTGTAGTTGGATGTCCCTGTCACGCAATAAGCAACACGTTTTTAGCACACTGAATTTGATTATTGGAGAAATTTTACAGAGAACATGGAGAGGTTCCCCTTCGGAGTAAACAGTTTGGATTGCATCAGTAACATATGGTTGCTTCAGCCTGTCTGATTCATGAAACGGGGGAAAACAAGCATCAAGCACAGTATGGATTGGAAAACTATGGTTGTTGATTCAGATAATTCCCATCCCTGATCTCTAGTGAAGAGAGGAAATCTGAGGCTGGAAGAAATCAATCGAACAACCTGTCCTGATTCCTTGACGCCGCCTCTAATCAATTCGACAGAGGACTGAATGACTGACGGACGGACATGAAAGAAACAGCGCAGCCTTGAGCTCCTCGGAGAACCAAGAATCGGAATCAGACTAAACCAAAACAGAGTCTTGGCCGAGACAACAGCCACGGCGTCTCTGCGCAGCAGACGACAGAAACAGACGTCCGAGCAGGGACCAAGAAACCCCCCGCCGGGAGCTCGCGGGATCCAGGGGTCGACGGGATCGCGTGAGGAACAACAGCGGGAGGAAGGAGAAGGGGGATCCCGAATCGAGTTCATGGAGAAGCAGATTCGTGCTCACCTGGGCTGGACGGCCGGTAGTCCGCCGCCACATCGGCCTTCCCCGCGCCGCCGCAGATGTTCCCCATCTTACCCCCTCCTCCCTCCCGCCGGAGCCAATCAGCAGAAACGACGGAAGAGGGTTGCTTGCGGAGGAGGAGACAGGGGGGAAGCGGAAGAGGGGGAGGAGGAGGAAGGAGACGAGTATGGAATGGAGAAGGGAGGGGGGGAGGGGAAGTCAAGGGGGGGCCGTGATAAGTAAGCGGAGACTGGAGTGCGAGCGAGGGGGGACGGACCAAGGAGAGAGCAGACGCTGCAAACTGAGAGGAGGGAGAAAGTCTCCGGCTTTGTTTGTTCCTCCGTGTGGCCGGCCTCCGCCTGCCCCGGACCACACTCCACCTCTCTCTTTCAGCTCAAACTCCGCGTGCCGCTTTCCATTTCTCCATAGTATATTGCCCGGAAAGGCGAAGTCGTCTTCCAGCTGCCGCCTGCCGCTGCCTATAAAAAATGGCCAAATGGGCAAACGATGCTGTGCACCGCGCCAGTTCTAAGGCCAACTCCACCGCGTGACCCCAAACGAACGTTCGTTTTGTTCGGATTCTGTCCGTTTGGTTAGGACAATAGGGTCGTGTCCGGACTTGTTCTGGGATGCGGTGGTCGTGCACCCAGCGCGGGGCCACATCCGTTTGCCCCATCTCGTCCGCCAGGGCCTAAAAATGCCCATATTTTCATATGAAAACAAGTTTTCACGTCCAAATATTAATTGTTTGAAAATTAAAATAGTTTTACAACCAAATCAAAATTGCCTTGAATGAACATAAAATGAACCAATACATCTATCGGTTGCCAACATGCTCCCACACTCGCTTACATGCCCCTTGTACTGGCCCTGCCAAGCAAATGGACAGTTCTTCCACTCTCAGTGCATATAATCTATGCTGCCAAGCATGCCTGAAAAGCCTCTAGCTGCGTTGGTCGCCAACAATCTCTCTGTATCAGCGGCGGTTGGCTGCCTCAAGTACTCTAGACCAAACACCTCGATCACAGCCTGACAGAACTTGTACATTGACATCAGACATGTTGTCTCGCTCATACGCACGTACTCATCCATCAAATCGCCTGGAATTCCATAGGCAAGCATGCGGACGGCCACGGTGCATTTCTGGTAAGAGAAGAACCCAAGCTTGCCAAGGGCATTCGCCTTGCACTCGAAGTATGGGTCATGAGCAACCACTCCCTCTCGGATACGATTGAACACATGTCTTCCCATTCGAAAACGGCGTCGGAATTTATCCGGCTTGAAGAGCGGTTTGTTGAAAAAGTAATCGGCATAGAGCAGGGCGTGGCCTCTCTCCCTGTTGCGGTTCAGGTTGGGAGCACGGCCAGGGACTGACCCCCTATATCGAGGAAGCTACCATTGAATGTGGTCGTGAACGACCAGTGCAGCCACCATAAGATCTTCATCATCCGATGACGAATAGTCCGATGAACAAAGGAAGTGGTGGAAGAAGAACTCGTCTCCACTATCCATACATTTGTGGGCAAAATGTCGAACACCTTGCGGGCGTGGTGATGAAGAGGCCGCGATGATCACCTCGACGCAGCAGAGGTGGTTGTCGGCCGGCTACTGGCCGCTCTGGAGCCGTCGGAAGCTGTCGCGGCCGCCGTGGTACGTCGCCGGCGGGCGTGTCTCCTATGCCACCGGCAAAGACGGCGACAGCCAAACCTCCTCCGATCGACGGCCAAAACTACGCCGAAAACGGTGAAGCGCGGGCGTGATGGCGGCCACGTGATTTGGTATGGACGGCCGGCGGCTGCGCGGTGAGGAGGCAGCCGGAGAATAGCGGCGGGGCGGGGCGGGAGAGAGAGGGTCGAAGCGTTGGAAGGGAGGGACTGCTAGTGTCCCCGACAGGCGGGCCACGGGGGGGACAAGGGCGTGCGTCCCGGCCGTCCGCGCACGTCCGTTCCACCCCAAACCGAGCGCAACTTTGGGTCGGGGATGGGTCAAAAACGGACGGATTCCGGACATTTGTCCGTTTGAGGCCGCGCGTTGGGCCGCGCTGTTCGTCCGTTTTATCCCAAACGGACGCGTCCGGACAAGATGGGGTCGCGCGGTGGAGTTGGCCTAAAAACAACATATGTGTAATCTTTTGTGACCTTGGGATGGAAATGTAATTCCCCTTTTTACGATATGGATATCGGTGTGTGCGTGAGAGAGAGTGAGTAGCCGGGGTGGCCGAGGTTGCCTTGTGTGGGCTGTGGTGATGGTTCCGCCCGGTTTGTTTCTCAGTAATTAACCAGATAATTTGAGTACTTCTTACTTAATGAGATGAGCCAAATCTTTTATACTCCCTCCGTCCTGATGTATAAGTCATTCATGTAGTTCTAGATCGACAATTTAACTATCTAAATATGTATTATATGTGACAAAAATATGTATATTTAGAAACTACATCCGTGTAGAAATTTAGCGATATACTTTTCAAGACATATGACATATATTTAATTCCTCAATCAATGACCTAGAACTACGCAAATGACTTATACATCGAGACGGAGGTAGTACCTTCCTTAAAAAACAGTGGATGGTTATATTCCGAGAAACAAGGACCAAATTTTTCATAAGGAAAAAAACGATGACTATATTCGCTTTGTGCTCGAAATATATTCTTTTTTTACCTGCTAAGCATATGGATACTTGGGCATTTTAGAAAGCGAGGATTCAAAACTTAGCTCAGGGAACGCTCCCAGGGCAAAAAAGATTGCGGTTTTCACTTGTGAGGGACCTATTCTACGGGGGAAATATACGATTATAGAAATATACTGGTTAGTACAATATTCTAGGAGAAAAGGGCATCAATTTCATGTTGAAGTAAAAACAAGTCTATATAAGACCAATATTATTAAAGATGTCATACATCTAATATCACAAAATTGTTTTTCGCCTTGGTTTGTTGGGTGTGGCTGGAATTGGTCCGAATTTCACACCACACATCTAGCCCGTGGTTAATCAGTTTGCTTGACCGAGCAAAGCCAGCTAGCTAGCTACCTACGGTTTCCTCCTAATTACCACCACAAGTGATGAATGGCTAATTAGTTTGGCTGTCCTTTCGTGTCCTTTTCTCCATCTTGTTCTAAAAGCAGACAAGGAATATGAGACTTGACTGATGCATGAGATCTTGGGAGGTTGACAATAGTGGCACCACCGGAGTTATCATCGATGGCGCCAGCTAGAATGTGTCAAACCATGCTCTCATGGAGTGTCAAACTTAGCCACTGTGCTTTCATCCGGTCTTTGATCTTGATTAGGCCAATCTAAAACCATGTTTACGTGTTAACCAGAGAGGGCCATGACTTGGTTCTCCCAGGTGTGTTCACATGATTCGATCTATATGCTAGCATATGAACTTGTGCGCACTTACACGAGCAACTATCTTTTTTTGAAAATGAGGATGACCCCGGCCTCTGCATCAGAGCTATGCATGCAACTATTTTATTAATTATTTATTTAAACCTTACCAAGTAATACATCAATATGTCTAAAGCCACCTATGCACTTGATTAAGGGGTGCAAATTGTCAGGCCGCATACCCAGACCTCACACCAAATTAAATACAACATATAAAGCCGGAGGCGCCAACCAAGACGAATTGTCGGGTCTGAGTCACACACCGGTCCAATGGGCGCACTCTCAGCGAGCACCGCATGCGCACGCTGCAGAGGCCATCACCATCCTCTTCCATCAATGCATCTTAAGAGTAGGTACTGATGCATCCACCTTGCGAGGCCTGTCGTCGATGCCACCACGGCGCCAGACAACGCCACCACCCTATGCATATCCATTATCACATATCCGTCATAGACCTGCAGCGCCAAACCATCAAGACTCCACGTCGTCAATGTGTCACAGGAACCGCCGCTCCACCGCAGAAGTCGTCCACTGGTCCCTCGAGCCTATGCACTCATTCAAGAATGACACAAGGGCACCACGTCATCTGATCGACTGATCTAGGGTTTCCCCGGAGGTAGTGAACGGAGGTCTAGAGCTTCTCCACGACGATGCCTTCAAGAAGGGAACGACACAAAAGAGTGCCACCATCGTCGGCCTTGGAAACTAGCCGAGAGCAAGCTTTTCACCCTGATCTGCTCGACGAACCTCCATTTAGCATTATGTCCTCGAGCCTATGCACCCCTCCAAGAATGAAGCCCCCAGGGGGGAATGACACAAGAGCACTGTGTCATCTGATCGACTGATCTACAGTTTCTCCCGGAGGTAGCGGATAAAGGTCTGGAGCTTCTCCACTATGATGCCTTCAAGAAGGAACGACACAGAAGAGCACCGCCATCACCAGCCATGGAAACTATCTGGGAGGAAGGTTTTCAGCCCAATTTGCTCGACGAACCTCCATCTAGCATCGTGTCCTTGGGTCGCCACCGATCTATGCCGCCGAGCAGCGAGCAGTCCGCACCGGCCAGATCTGTCTGACCGAAGGCCAGACCACGCGTGTCGTCGACCCATCCACTAGGCCCTCCATGCCACCTCCGTTGGTCCGAGGTCAGATCACCCGCCGTCGCAAATCCAGCCGCAGCCGCTGCCCGAAGCATGGCAGTAAGCCGCGCCCGCAGCCATCGCCGCCCGAGGTAGGGTCGGCCATCGCGCAGCCGCAACCCAAGACAGGGCCGGCAGTCGCGCCGCCAAGGGGCTCCGCACCACACCCATGACGCGGGAGAGAGGGAGACCCTCGTGACCGTCGTCGGCCTCGGGGCTTTAGCCCGGCGGTGGCAAGGGGAGGAAAGGAAGGAGCGGCCCTAGCGGCTAGGGTTTCGGCCTCGCCCGAGTCACCCTAGCAAGGGCGACGCGGGGTCAAGTCGAGTGGAAACACTGGTAGGTGCCACAAGTTGTGCCTTATGAGCAACTAATCTTTTTCTTTTTGAGGGAATGAGCAACTAATCTTGACTTAACTAATTATAAGCATCCTTGTTTGCTGGGAATCATCCTACAAGGATGGGTGTAAGTTGAAAGGAGGTGTGTTCTAGAAAGGGAACAGTTGACTTGAGAGCAGCCTGATTTTTTTAAACACAGGAAGGGATACGAAGGTCCCAGAGCTGGCATTATAATAACAACAGTTTTGCAACATTACATAGAGGACCCAAAGGAAAAGGAAATTACTAACAAGTTCTCCAGGTTTACATTAGGACCCCATTAGGAAAAACAAGGATGCAATCGTGTCTTGAACCCTCCGATGACCTCCCCGTAGATGTTATGGCCACAGGGCTATTGTAGATTGCTAGCATATCCACATGAGGCCATGTTCCGTCCTAACCGCTCAAATCGCTTGCCGGAGACAATGCTTTGTGTGGATCCGTTGCTCCGGCGGTGGAGGTCGAAGCAGAGGAAGAAGTTAACGAGGAAACACCAATGCCGGCAGCAAGTCCATGGACTCAACGGACCTGAAAAGACGGGCGCTAAATCCGGCACCCTCTTCCTTCCCGCCACCATGGCGGTCAATGATCATCGGATCCGTATCCCGAACGAGCTCATCAAATGTCAACTTAGCTATTGTGCTTTCTTATGGCCTTTGGATTTACGTGTTAACCAGAGGACCATTTCTTGTTTCTCCCAGATATGTTCACACATATACATATATGTGCTATAAAACAAACTGCTAGATGTAGTTGTGGATTTGTGCTTACATGAGCAGCAACTTTTGACTTAACTAATTAATTAAATATCCTTGTTTGGTCTAACTTGAGAGCTGGTTGAAATAGGCAGATACATTAATTCAATCCACACCATGGGGGCATATACGCAAGATTATGAGAGGGCATCACCATGCATATATATACACGTCTCTCGCCTCAAACACTTTGATTCTATACATGAAATCCATTCAGCAGTGCTATACACACGACACGATCCAGACGATTCATGCACGATACTCAAATCCAGCCGGACATGCACAGGATTCAGAAGGGCACTGGCCGCTAGATTAGCACATCGTGCAAAGATCGTGCAGCAGTATCGTGTGGGTAGTATCTTTGTAAAATCTTGACAAAGAATTGCATCCGTTTGATAATAATTGCATCATGCACACGCCGTATCTTTGTAGGACAAGACCATGCAAAATCTACAAGTGGACAATCAATTGGCAAAGTGCCCAACTGATGGATCAGCTAATTAAGATCTGACTAGGATGTGATATGATTATGACCACTAAAAACAAGCTAAAGTTAACAGCACGCACGCATGCGTGCATTATTATGAATTGAGCACATGTTAAGTGGGGAAATGTGATGGCCTACCAGATTAAGGGATGCTGGCCATTTATATATCCATGTGTTGTGAGTTGACTAGACCCTGAAAACTCTGAAAACAATGAGCCATATGTGCATCTGCCGGCAGGTCCAACGACAACCCGCTGATCGTGCGACGCATTACAGATAAACGCCAACTTTCCCCTTTTTCTCTTTCCCCCTTTCCGCACTTTCGCTGTTGCCGGTGTGGCAAAAAATCAATTAACGAGTGGTTGCTCCTGGCAAGAAATGACGGTTAGTTTGTGAAAAAAGTCAGAAAAGCGACCATGCATGCTCCTCTCAAATCAAAGGAGAAGTGTGCCTTTTTTATGTTCTGAATTTTCTTGGTTGCTTCCTCAGGCACTGTCTGGAATCACGACTCCTCTCTCCTTTTGCAAGGCTGGAAACGATGCCAATTAAGATAACTGGGTGACGTGATGCGACCGAGTGACCTCTGCTGCTCGCTTTGTCCAACGAAGACCAGAATGAGTATGAGATTGATAGTAAATTATCAGGCGGCCGGCAAACTTGCAAGACTGGCCATGGTTAAAGGTGCCTGAAGAAGGAATACAGGAGGCAAGGAGACGAAATTACAGGAAATTTACTTAACTAGGGGAGGAGAGCGACGTACCAACAAGAACGATTAATTATTCAGTGTATTTCTTTGAACATCATGATCATACTGAGTAGTATGTCGATCCAAGCACGAATGGTTGTCTGGAGGCACATGTGTCCGCTCGCGACCAGGTAACCTCCCCTCCTCTCGCGACCGCGTCGCCCCTGCGGGCGACCGGTCGCGCCTCCAGCGCCTCCTCCCCG
>NC_041391.1:51509375-51528992 GCF_002162155.2 Triticum dicoccoides
GCTCTTCGGCGTGGTGGCGGGGGATCTTCTGGGCGGCGGCGCTGTGGTTGGCGGCGGGGCGGCGCGGCGATGCGATCTGGCGGCGCCCGCTCGGCCCAGATCTGGGCCCTTCGGGCCCCATTTGGGTCTGGGCGGGCCGGCGGCGGGGAGGGTCGTCGGTGTGGCTTCCGGGAGGCAGAGGAGCGGTGATGGGCGGGTGGATGCTGGCGGTGCTGGTGCCGCCCTGTTGCAGCGTGGCCGGCGGGGCTTTACGGGCCCAAATCGGGCCTGGCCGGGCCAGGGGTGGCCTGGTATGCCCTGCTGCTGCGTCCGGACGGCGACCGCGACAGTGCCGGAGACTCGGGCCTCCCGCACGACTGCGGTGGAGGTAGTTCCCTCCCGCGTGGCTCCGGTGCTGCTGCTCCTGTCGCCTCGTGCGTCTCTCTCCATCCTCTTGGCCTCGTGGTGGTGATCTCGGTGAGGCGGCGCTGGTGGCGTCAAGACCGCGGTGGCGCATGCTGGTGGGCGGCGAGGTGGCTGGTTGGCTTCGGCCTGGTTGGGCGGTGGGGCTTGGAGTGCGGGAGAAATCCCTTGCCGGCTCTCTTCCGGCTCCGATGCGGTGACACCTGCGGTTGCCACCATCCCTTCTTGGAGGGTGTCGGATGTATCCATCCCCCACTTCCTTTTGTGTGCCGGGGGAAACCCTAGGATACGTCCGGGCAGCAGCGTCGTCGACGTCGCATCCCTTGCTGGAGGTGCTGCTAGGTACGCGGCGGGTCGGAGCCTGGGTCTGTGGTGGGTCTATTTCGGAGGGCGCAGCGGTGGCGGGTCATCCGCGCTTTGTCGAGCTGCCGTCGTTGGCATTTCTTTCTTCTTTTGTTCTTTCTCTTTCATTTGGGCTTGTTGTGCTTCTCGCCCGAGCATTCCTCTGTATCGGTGTTGGTTGCTTTGTAATACAAAGCAGGGGGAAACCCTTTTTCGGTAATGGTTGTCTGGATAGCTTACCAGTCTTGCCACCCTCTCCCTTCCCGGCACCGCGACCGCCGGTGATCTTCATATCCGTATCCCGAACGAGCTCATAAGTGTCAAACTTTAGCTACCGTGCTTTCGACTGATCTTAATTTGGTCTCGGTTTAGACCAGTCTAAAACCATGTTTATGCGTTTACCTGAGGACCATGTCTTGTTTCTCCCAGATCTGTTCACACATATACTCTTATGTGCTACTCCCTCCTTGCTACTCCCTCCTTCTCAAAATAAGTGTCTCAACTTTATACTAACTTTATACATATAAAAGGAGCTAGCCAGATTTACTTACATGAGCGGCAACTTTTGACTTTATACTACTAATAATTAATTACGAAAAAGGGTTTCCCCCCGCTTTATATTATAAAGCATCGAACCAAGCATCCAACACAGAGTACATGGTACAATCAAGTCACAAAGTCACGCTGGGGCACAGCCAGACAAGCCCCAAATAAAGCAAAAGCAGAAACTAATCCGGCTCGGGAGGAGGCGGTGGTGGTGGCGTAGGCAGAGCAAAAGCCGATGCCGAAGAGCGAAGACCAGCTATGATGTTGTCGATGGCGTCCCGGTCTTGCCGCTTGCTAAGCGGTCCCCAAAGCTGTAACAAGCCACACATTTTGTAGATCGCATCAGTCACACGGCATGGAATCACGCGCTCTATGACTAGTTTATTACGGTTACACCAGAGGGTCCACGCAAGCGTGCCCAGGGCCACCCAGGTGGGGGGGAGGGCAGGAGCCGGGGAGTCTAAGAACCTCCCAAATAGGTCCGGGAGGTTGTCGTGGCACCAGTTGCCACCCACCACCTCCGAAAGCAGCTCCAAAGGAACTGCGCCACAGGGACCGGAAGAAGATGTGGTTGCAGTCTTTCGGAACCAAACAGATGGGGCAGAGGCCATCCCCGGGACCGTTACGTTTGCAGACCTCCGTACCCGAAGGTAGGCGGCCGCGGACCCATTGCCAGAGGAAAATGCGAATTTTCAAGGGGAGTTTGATCTCCCAAAGAACCGCTAGTTCCACTGGGCTCGGAGTGGGAGCAATCGCCCGATAGAGGGATCTAGTCGAGAATCTGCCACTTGACTCGAGGTGCCAAGATAGCGAGTCAGGCTCCAGGGAGGAGCGGTGTAAGGCAATACACTCGAGCAATTCATTCCATTGCTCGAGTTCCACCGTCCCGAAGGTGCGGCGGAAGGCAATAGCGCCCAAATGCGCTAAGGCCATGGCCACAGATAGCTGTGGGCGGGCGCAAATCGCGAAGAGCGCATTAAAGCGGATCACAAAGGGATGGGTCCCTACCCATCGATCTAGCCAGAACAGGGTGCCAGCTCCGGTACCAATTTTAATGGAGGTCCCAATGCGTAGGACCGGCATCAGACGGATCACCGATTGCCAGAATTGGGAACCACCGGATCTAGGGGCGAAAGCCAGTGGTTGCCCGCGAAGGTACTTCACGCGGATAATCTCAAGCCACAGGCCGCCCTCATCGGTCTGAATCCGCCAAAGCCACTTGGATAGGAGGGCAATATTCATCCGCTTGGAAGAAATGACCCCAAGGCCTGCCTGGTCTTTTAGGCTTACAGATCTCAGACCACTTTACCATGTGATATTTTTGTTTATTGTTCTCTCCAGCCCAGAAGAATCTGGAGAGAAGTTTGGTGACCTCCTAATGAAGGGATTCATGAAGACTATAGAATCCCATGATATACATCAAGAGCCTAATAAGGGAGGAGTTCATCAGAATCACTCGAGCGGCTTTAGATAGCCATCTCCCCTGCCAGGGCTCCATCCTAGGCTGGAGCTTGGCGACTATTGGACGGAAGTCCTTCTCTAGTAGACGCATGTCACTGAGTGGCATGCCAAGGTAAGTGGTCAGGAATGTGCCTAACCGGCAATTCAAGCGGTTGGCAATGCGCTGCGCTTCCATCTGGGAGTATCCCAATACCATCACCTCACTCTTAGCGAAGTTAATTGTGAGGCCCGACATTTCCTCGAAGCACAGGAGGAGGAACTTGAGGTTCTGAATATCCTCATCTGATCCTTCCACCATCATAATGGTGTCATCCGCATATTGGAGGTGGGTCAGACCTCCATTGGCCACAAGATGGGCGCAAATCCCCCTGATGTGGCCGGCGCGCTTAGCCAAGTCAAGGATCGAGGAGAGGGCGTCAACCACAAGGTTGAATAGAAATGGGGATATCGGGTCTCCCTGTCGGACCCCTTGGCCCATCGAGAAATAAGGACCGACTTCCCCATTTATGTTTACCGCCGTTCGACCGCTCGTTACCAACTGCATCACCCGGGCAACCCAGTGGTGGTCAAAACCACGTTTAAGCATCACCTCCCGAAGGAAGGACCAATGGATGGTGTCATAGGCTTTATGAAAGTCGATCTTGAAGAACACCGCGCGAAGGTTTTTGCTGTTGGCCTCATGGATCATCTCATGTAGAACGAGGACCCCGTCAAGAATATATCTGCCTTTCGTGAAGGCCGACTGGTTCGGATGATGAATCCGAGGAGCGATTAAGGCCGCCCTAGTGGCGTACCCTTTAGCCAGAATCCGAAATATCACATTAAGAACCGTGATAGGGCAGAACTGCCTAATATCCGCCGCACCCGGAACCTTGGGGATCAGGGAGATGATCCCGTAATTAAGCCGGGCCATGTCCAAGGTTCCCCTAGAAAACTCGCGGAATAGATCAAGGATAATCTCCTTGACCATCGGCCAAAACGCCTGAAAGAAGCGGATAGGCAGTCCATCGGGGCCTGGTGCCGAGGCCAGATTCATGGCTTTGACGAAGGCCTCAACTTCTTCGGCGTCAAAGGGGGCGAGCAAGGCTGCATTTTCCTCTAGGGAAATCTGTTGTTCAAGCGACCAAATATGGTCAGCAAGAGCGATGCCGCTCCGAGGGTGCCCCTGAAATAAAGACTTATAAAAGTCATCAACCAATAGGCGGATAGCCTGGGGGTCCTGAAATAGCTATCCTCCCTCCCATAAGAGGGGAATGGCGCAGCGCCACCTACGGCCATTCGCGATGGCCTGGAAGTAAGCAGTGTTGGGGTCGCCAACCTACACCCAGTTCATAGAACCACGCAGACGCCAAAATTCCTCCTCTTTGGAGTAGACCTCCATGAGAGAATCTTCCAATACTAATAATTAATTAAGCATCCTTGTTTGCCGCAAGTCGAACCATCTTTCGTGAGTGTAACTTGAGTGCTGGTTGAAATGGTCAAATGTATACATTATTTCCCTCAAGTATATACTCCCTCTATCCACCTATATAGGGCCTAAGAGCATCTATTGTTGGGGAACGTAGTGATTTCAAAAAAGTCCTACGCACACGCAAAATCATGGTGATGCATATCAACGAGCAGGGAGAGTGAGTCCATGTACCCTCGTAGACCGAAAGTGAAAGCGTTAGCACAATGAGGTTGATGTAGTCATACATTTTCACGATCCGGCCGATCCAAGTACCGAACGTACGGCACCTCCGAGTTCAACACACGTTCAGCTCGATGATGTCCCGCGAACTCCGATCCAGCAGAGCTTCACAGGAGAGTTCCATCAGCACGACAGCGTGATGACGGTGATGATGTTGCTACCGACGCAGGGCTTTGCCTAAGCACCGCTACGATATGACCGAGGTGGAATATGGTGGAGGGGGGGCACCACACACGGCTGGGAGAGATCAACAGATCAACCACTATAAGAAATATGTCAACTTGTGACCTTGACTATTGGTCACTAAAAGGTCATGGTTTTTCATTTGCGACCTTTTTGTGACCAAAAAGAGAAGGTCAAAAGCTGTCAGTCGTAAACTGACCATAGCGACCTTTCTTCTGGAATGGTCGAAGACGTTTATGACCAAAATATGTCCACTGTGGCGTTTTGGTCACTAGCAACCTCCACAGGCCACGTAGGCATCCAGCGTGGCAAGCTGATGTGGCACAAGATTCAGCCCGGTCCAATTCGGTTTTCTACATGGGCCTAGCCCAACAATTCAGGCTTTTTACTGTATATTTTCTCAATTAATTTTCTCTAGCTACATGGGTCTGGCCCAACAATTTGGCATTTTTATTTTCTAGGCATGGCCTTTTGCGGTCCATTTCATTTTTATTTTCGAGGATTTTTTTGGTCCAGTTTTTAGATGGGTCCCAATTGTTAGATTTTTCCTGGCAGTAGATCCACATCGCTTTTTAAGCAGTATATATCAAACAGAAAGAAGAAAAGAATATGAAAATCTTCAAATAACAACCAAAATAGGGTTTATTACAATATATTATGTACAATATTATGTACAGAACAAAACATGTGAAACTCCACCTACAAATATTGCATGCCCAGAAACTTAAAACTTCACGTACATAACCATACAATATTCCACACAATCACAAATATTGCGATTGAAAAATAAAATGCTCTGCCAAGTTAAAGCTAGCTACTCTTGGATACCACGGAACATGCTCTTCAACATAGGAAGAAGTCATCAACGGTGTTCTATCAACAACACAAGCTCCATTCACCTACAAGAACAGAATGGAATGTACTTGGATCGTTCAAGCAGATTACAACCAACATATATATGTAGAAGTACATCAGGAAATATGATGGAGCAACCGGACAACAAATACATTAAGTGAACAGCCCAACCGATATTGAGTGAGAGCAAGCAATATAAAGGGGCACAACTATGTGAAACTGTTATCAGCATTGTTTCAAAGTTTACTGTGGCATATCTTTCATGATTAGAATTATTAAATGCAGGCTATTTATTTGGCTATTATGAAACAGTAAACCTTCAAACTAGAATACACTTTATTAGTTGGCAGGATTGGCGAATGCGCCGTAGCAATTTAAGAAACAGAAGTGCATTTCTATGTGGTAAAATGATGTGCCTAGTTGCTGAAAAATGATGTTTATTTATGTTGACAGAATGCTTTTGAGGAGTTGGCATCCAGTTCTTATTGAGCTATACAAGGAGGCTAGAATTGAGCACTGCCGTGCAACTAGGGACTTGAGTAGCTACGGCTGCTATGTGCAACACGTGCTCATCAACAACAAAAATTCCCACGCTCATCAACTAGTAGAAATGAAATTGATAGTAGTATAGTAGGTGTGGTCTGGTCCTAGCAGCAAAAAAACTTGTCACTTATGCATCAGAGAGAGGGGGGGCTACCAAATTGAGCTGCTCTTTCATCCATGGTGGCGTCCCTGCATCCATGTAGCTGTTGCTGCTGCTGAACTTGAAGATGTAGCTCCTCGTTCTGCTGCTGTACCAAACGAACCTTGCCGCTGCTGCACGCATAATAACAAATAAGAAGTGGTTTGTCAGATCAAACCGGAACCTTCCATGAGAGAGAGAGAGGGAGAGAGAGGGAGGGAGGGAGATTTCAAACCTTCCATGAGTAGTAGCTAGGAGGAGTAGGCAGAGCAGAGGAGGGAGCAGCAGCTAGGAGGAGGAGGCAGAGCAAAGGAGGGAGCAGCAGCAGCACCGGAGCAACCTGCACACAAAACAAACAAACAAACAAACGCAGGAATCAGAAGTGAGGAGAAGAAGAAATGGCCGGCTGCCGACTGCCAGAATGTGATATTGTACAGAAATGGGTAGTAGGATTCAGACAGTGTGAATGTGATACAGTAAAAAATTGCATGCTATGCACATCAAGTTAAAAGGCGCAAGTTATATAGTAGCCTCAAGCAGAGCAAGTGTACAGCAAGTTGATAAATGCTCAGTCTTGTCATGGACTCACAATCCACGTCCAACAGCCCACCATCTCGTATATACATCCAAACCATAAAAATAGCGGTCAAACAGCAAGGTAGTGCAAAGAAATTAAGTAAACTATTGTGCTGGATCACTATCATTATTGTTCCATAGAGTTTATATGTACATTGGCCATTAATTGATGAGGATTCATGCAATGCATGCTGGCTTGGCAACCGTAGTAGTTTAGGCATGATACACCAAAAGCAAATACATGGTAACACGTAAAAGTTCAAAAGATAGCATGATACACCAAAAGCAAATCATAGCGGTAGTCCGGGATAACTGATTTGTATGGTTCTTCTATGGCATACAGTGATGGAATATTTTGGCAATTAGGATTGGTTCACAACAGAACCATATGAATTAGGCGGAAGAAGTAAGAACAGTAGCCCCTGTTCTAGCCAAATTAGGGAGCTCATTGTGGTATGGTGCTGCACTGCTGCTCAAGCGGTTGCGAAGGAGCCTTCCCTTCCAGGTTATAAACTTACAATGCTATACTAATTGCAAGAAAAGTAATGTATAAGCTTGAGCAAAAACATGCAAGTCTTGTCTGACAAAAACGCTAATGACACGAAAAGTTAAGAGTGCTAACATTATTTCAGGATCTCAACATATTCTTCCATATATGTACAGTGTCAGCGTGTGCTAGGGCCCTTGCCCAACTCAGTACGTACGCATCGATACTAAATACACGCGCCACGCCGGCGCAGGTTGCCGGTGGCTAGCCAGTGCCCTCGGCTGGGGAGCTAGATAGGCTCAAGGATCCACCAGGTACTTTCTCTACAGTGCAATTTATGCAAATTGCGTGGACATGGCCAGAGAGATAGGAACACGACCAAGGAACACACATGTATATAAAATGTAAAACGACTCGACAGCATGATCCAAATTCCTACGATCCGGCTTGCTATCAAGATCATGAGATGAGATGACATGAGCTCACGTGAGATGAGATGAGATGACATGAGCTCACCACACCAAGTCATGTGGTTGGAGGAGGAGCAGTAGGGAGAAGCCATGAGACCTCGTCATCCACCTGCAGGAGCATCAGCAGCTCATCTAGATCAGATCAGAGAAATCTGCACAAAAAATAAAACAAATCAAACCAACGCAGGAATCACAACAAGACAGGAGAAGGGATTCCATGGCTCAACTCGTCGTCGGGGTCGAGGAAGAAGGGCCGCCGCATGGGGTAGTGGCCGGAGCTGAGTTGGTGGCCGCTGCTTCACGTACTTGCGCAGCGTCAGCCCGGAGAGCGCGTCCTCCTCGGCCTCGACCGCGAGCACCTCCTCGGGGCCGTCGTCGGCAGCAGGCGCCTCCGCCGCGACCGGCTCAGGGCGTCGGCCCCGGAGGCGGAGAGGACGAGGCGAGCGGCACAGCGGGTGGTAGGGTGGAGGCGGAGGAGAGGGAGCAGGTGGGGAGCGGAGGTGGAGGGGAGGGAGAGGTGGGAGAAGGCCGAGGCGAGGGAGGAGACGGAGAGCGCCATGGTCTGCCTGTTGGGTGTGCGTGCGGGGTGGATAGGCCGCGGCTGCGAAGGTCGTCAGAGGGAGCGGGAGCAGTGCGGAAGGGAGCGGGAGCGGCGGCGACGATGGGGAAAAGGGAGCAGGAGCGGCGGCGGCGATGGGGAAAAGTGAGCTAGGGTTTCGTGGGTGGGCGAGCATGATTCGGGAGGGGGCCAGATCGAAGAGGGGGGTGTGGGCTGCCGTTGGATCCAGGCGCATCCGATGGTGCTTAATCCATGATCCGCGTGAGATGGATTTGGACCAATCAGAGCGCAGTACTCCTTTGATGATGTTAAGACCATTTAAATTGGCCATAACCGATTAAAAATAAGATGTTAAATTATGTCTGCTATTTGACAGCTTAGGAAATTTATAAAAACGAATAGAAAAAGCCTTTGCATTGTGTCACCGAGTGTGACCAATTTTTCAGTAAAAATAACAAATTTTGAATAATGCAAATATCATAAAAAAATGTTCTCAGAAATGAGTTTTTTGTAAAAGAATTATTTTTCGAGTGCCCAAAATGAGCTTTTTTGTGAAGAACCTACCAAATATTTTTTGTAAAATTGTACCAAATCAATTTTCTAAAATACTAGGCCATATTTAATATACAATTGATCATATGGTTGGGTGTCAAAATTTTTGATCCACCTCTAGTGAAAAAGACAAATTCCCGCCGACTTAGTAGGAAGCATGTCAAATTTGAACTGGAGCTGCCTCATAGTTTGCTCTTTATTTTTTCCAAAAATCATTTCTAGTTACATAAGTACCTATTTAATCAGAGAAACATCAAAAGTTTTGCAAGATTCAACCACTAGCTAAGAACGGTCATTCCCGTCGTTTTGACCGTATTTTGAAACGGGCATAAAAAATTCAAAAAAATCAAAAAAATTGGGAAACCTTCGCATTGTGTCATTATATGTGGCCAAGTTCCCAGGAAAAATAACAAACTTGTAATACGGCAATTATTTTAAAAAAGTGTTCTCAGAAACGAGCTATCACGTGTGGAGATCAATGGCTTTCAAGTCAAATGATCAATCTTATGGCCACATTCATGGCATAGCTTGTTCAAATGATCTCATATTGTTCACAAGGATGCATATTGGAATGACAAACAATGTTGCTTAAGGGAGTTTTCATTTTCTTTGGACGAAAATTCATTTTCCATTTTTCGAGTGCCCGAAATGAGATTTTTTTTGTGAAGAACCTACCAAATATTTTTTGTAAAAGTGTACCAAATCAATTTTCTAAAGTACTAGGCCATATTTAATATACAATTGATCAAATGGTTGGGTGTCAAAAGTTTTGATCCACCTCTGATGAAAAAGACAAATTCCCGCCGATTCAATAGGAAGCGGGTCAAATTTGAACTGGAGCTGCCTCATAGTTTGCTCTTTATTTTTTCCAAAAATCATTTCTAGTTACATAAGTACCTATTTAATCAGAGAAACATCAAAAGTTTTGCAAGATTCAACCACTAGCTAGGAACGGTCATTCCCGCCGTTTTGACTGCATTTTGAAACGGGCATAAAAAATTCAAAAAAATCAAAAAATTGGGAAACCTTCACATTGTGTCATTATATGTGGCCAAGTTCCTAGGAAAAATAACAAACTTGTAATACGGCAATTATTTTAAAAAAGTGTTCTCAGAAACGAGTTATCACGTGTAGAGATCAATGGCTTTCAAGCCAAATGATCAACCTTATGGCCACATTCATGGCATAGTTTGTTCAAATGATCTCATATTGTGCACAAGGGTGCATATTGGAATGACAAACAATGTTGCTTAAGGGAGTTTTCATTTTCTTTGGATGAAAAATTCATTTTCCATTTTTCGAGTGCCCAAAATGAGGTTTTTTTGTGAAGGAACTACCATATATTTGTTGCAAAATTGGACCAAACCAAATTTATAAAATACTAGGCTATATTTAATGCACAATTGACAAAATAGTTGGGTGTCAAAAGTTTTGATCCACCTCTGGTGAAAAAGACAAATTCCCGCCGATCTAGTAGGAAGCAGGTCAAATTTGAACTGCGGCTGCCTCATAGTTTGATCTTTATTTTTTCCAAAAATCATTTCTAGTTACATAAGTACCTATTTAATCATAAATACATGGTTTGGTGACGATACGTCGAGGTTTGGACGGTGGCCGAGGGCCCCAACTCTAGAGCCCGTAAACTCGCATGCCCGCCGCATGGTCACCGCGTGACAATGGCGTTGCCATGTGTTCTAGGCGGCCTAGGCATGTCTAGTGGGTTGGGCACTCCCTAGGTAGGTGCTAGGAAGAAAATCACAACATAAGATTCTCACGAGGAGATCGATCGATGCTCAAACGTGAATAAGCAGCCAAGTGTTTGATTAGCGGTACTGGAAATGCACATGGATAATGGGCGTGAGTTTTGGCTGAGGATGATAAGTTACTAAGAAGACCGTCTTCACAAATTTTCAGCTCAAAAGAAGGAGCCTAGGTGGTACTTGCTTTGCAAAGTACCACACTGGACATAAATAGGAATGTTGAAGCTGGGCTCAAAATAATGAATGGATTGAGCTGGCATTTGGTGGAGGATGGTTATTTGGGTAGAGGAAAGCACTGTAGAAAATGGATACCATTTAGACATGCCAAAATGGTACTTCCTTCACAAAGTGCTGCTGTGAACAGAATAGGAAAATGAATATTGTTGAGTTATTTTTGAACTAGGCAAGGAAGGTTTTTAACATATTTGATGAAGATATGATCCAAACAATTTATGAGAATTTTTTCAGAATTTTTGGAATAACAGAAATATAGGTTGCTTCACAACCTAGGGCAAAAATTGACACATGGACATGACACATAAGCAAAACTGATGAGATGGCGCCTAGTCATCACAACCCACCACAATCTACAAGGCCATGACCATCTATATTGGTCGTTAACAACTAGAAATAAGGCAGCGGACCAGCACTGTTTGCTTTATGACCATTTCATGTAAGGAAATTGTGACCTTTCTGACCAAAATGGTCGCAATGGTTTAGAGTTTGGAGCCCCCCGAACAGCTTTTGACCAATTGGTCTCAAATGGTCATAGATCTATGACCAATTCTTCCAGGGTCACTGACAGAAGGTCACTAGTTGACATATTTCTTGTAGTGAACTTGTGTGTCTAGAGGTGCCCCCTGCCCCCGTATATAAAGGAGCAAGGGGGGAGGCGGCCGGCCAGGAGGAGGGCGCGCCAAGGGGGGGAGTCCTACTCCCACCGGGAGTAGGACTCCTCCTTTCCTTGTAGGAGTAGGAGAAGGGAAGGAAGGGAGAGAGGAGGAGAAGGAAAAAGGGGGGCGCCGCCCTCCTCCTTGTCCAATTCGAACTAAAGGGGGAGGGGGCACGCGGCTGCCCTGGCCGCCCCTCCTCTTCTCCCACTAAGGCCCATTAGGCCCAATATACTCCCCGGGGGGTTCCGGTAACCCCCCGGTACTCCGGTAAATGTCTGAAACCTCTCGAAACACTTTCGGTGTCCGAACATAGTCGTCCGATATATCGATCTTTATGTCTCGACCATTTCAAGACTCCTCGTCATGTCCATGATCATATCCGAGACTCTGAACTACCTTCCGTACATCAAAACACAAAAACTCATAATACCGATCGTCACCGAACTTTAAGCGTGCGGACCCTACGGGTTCGAGAACTATGTAGACATGACTGAGACACGTCTCCAGTCAATAACCAATAGGGGAACCTGGATGTTCATATTGGTTCCCACATATTCTATGAAGATCTTTATCGGTCAAAGCGCATAACAACATATGTTGTTCCCTTTGTCATTGGTATGTTACTTGCCCGAGATTCGATCGTCGGTATCTCAATACCTAGTTCAATCTCATTACCGGCAAGTCTCTTTACTCGTTATGTAATGCATCACCCCGCAACTAACTCATTCGTCACATTGATTGCAAGGCTTATAGTGATGTGCATTACCGAGAGGGCCCAGAGACACCTCTCCGACAATCGGAGTGACAAATCCTAATCTCGAAATACGCCAACTCAACAACTATCTTCGGAGACACCTGTAGAGCACCTTTATAATCACCCAGATACGTTGTGACGTTTGGTAGCACACAAAGTGTTCCTCCGGTAGACGGGAGTTGCATAATCTCATAGTCATAGGAACATGTATAAGTCATGAAGAAAGCAATAGCAACATACTAAACGATCAAGTGCTAAGCTAACGGAATGGGTCAAGTGAATCACATCATTCTCCTAATGATGGGATCCCGTTAATCAAATGACAACTCATGTCTATGGTTAGGAAACTTAACCATCTTTGATTAACGAGCTAGTCAAGTAGAGGCATACTAGTGACACTATGTTTGTCTATGTATTCACACATGTATTATGTTTCTGGTTAATACAATTCTAGCATGAATAATAAACATTTATCATGATATGAGGAAATAAATAATAACTTTATTATTGCCTCTAGGGCATATTTCCTTCAGTCTCCCATTTGCACTAGAGTCAATAATCTAGATTACACAGTAATGATTCTAACACCCATGGAGTCTCGGTGTTGATCATATTTTGCTCATGGAAGAGGCTTAGTCAACGGGTCTGCAACATTCAGATTCGTATGTATCTTGCAAATCTCTATGTCTCCCACCTGGACTTGATCCCGGATGGAATTGAAGTGTCTCTTGATGTGCTTCGTTCTCTTGTGAAATCTGGATTCCTTTGCCAAGGCAATTGCACCAGTATTGTCTGGACCCGATGCACTAGGTATGACACCTAGATCGGATATGAACTCCTTCATCCAGACTCCTTCATTTGCTGCTTCCGAAGCAGCTACGTACTCCACTTCACATGTAGATCCCGCCACGACACTTTGTTTATAACTGCACCAACTGACCACTCCACCATTCAATATAAACATGTATCCGGTTTGCGATTTAGAATTGTCCGGATCAGTGTCAAAGCTTGCATCGACGTAACCATTTACGACTAGCTCTTTGCCACCTCCATAAACGAGAAACATATCCTTAGTCCTTTTCAGGTATTTCAGGATGTTCTTGACCGCTGTCCAGTGATCCACTCCTGTATTACTTTGGAACCTCCCTGCTAAACTAATAGCAAGGCACACATCAGGCCTGGTACACAACATTGCATACATGATAGAGCCTATGGCTGAAACATATGTAACATCTTTCATTTTCTCTCTATCTTCTGCAGTGGTCGGGCATTGAGTCTGACTCAACTTCACACCTTCTAATACAGGCAAGAACCCTTTCTTTGCTTAATCCATTTTGAACTTCTTCAAAACTTTATCAAGGTATGTGCTTTGTGAAAGTCCAATTAAGCCTCTTGATCTATCTATATAGATCTTGATGCCCAATATATAAGCAGCTTCACCGAGGTCTTTCATTGAAAACTTTTATTCAAGTATCCTTTTATGCTATGCAGAAATTCTATATCGTTTCCAATCAACAATATGTCGTCCACATATAATATCAGAAATGCTACAGAGCTCCCACTCACTTTCTTGTAAATACAGGCTTCTCCAAAAGTCTGTATAAAACCATATGCTTTGATCACACTATCAAAGCATTTATTCCAACTCCGAGAGGCTTGCACCAGTTCATAAATGGATCACTGGAGCTTGCACACTTTGTTAGCACCTTTCGGATCGACAAAACCTTCTGGTTGCATCATATACAACTCTTCTTCCAGAAATCCATTCAAGAATGCAGTTTTGACATCCATTTGCCAAATTTCATAATCATAAAATGCGATAATTGCTAACATGATTCAGACAGACTTAAGCATCGCTATGGGTGAGAAAGTCTCATTGTAGTCAACCCCTTGAACTTGTCGAAAACCTTTCGCAACAAGTCGAGCTTTGTAGACAGTAACATTACCATCAACATCAGTCTTCTTCTTGAAGATCCATTTATTCTCGATGGTTTGCCGATCGTTGGGCAAGTCAACCAAAGTCCACACTCTGTTCTCATACATGGATCCCATCTCAGATTTCTTGGCTTCAAGCCATTGTGCGGAATCTGGGCTCATCATCGCTTCCTCATAGTTTGTAGGTTCGCCATGGTCAAGTACATGACCTCCAGAATAGGATTACCATACAACTCTAGTGTAGATTACTCTGGTTGACCTACGAGGTTCGGTAGTAACTTGATCTGAAGTTTCATGATCAATACCATTAGCTTCCTCACTAATTGGTGTAGGCGTCACATGAACCGGTTTCTGTGATGAACTA
The DNA here is from genome assembly GCF_002162155.2 of Triticum dicoccoides. Taxonomy (NCBI): domain Eukaryota; kingdom Viridiplantae; phylum Streptophyta; class Magnoliopsida; order Poales; family Poaceae; genus Triticum; species Triticum dicoccoides. Next base: position 51,523,887 of record NC_041391.1, read on the forward strand.
CTTTCCAATAAGGGAGCAGGTACAGTTACCTCATCAAGTTCTACTTTCCTCCCACTCACTTCTTTCGAGAGAAACTCCTTCTCTAGAAAGGACGATCCATTCTTAGAAACGAATGTATTGCCTTCGGATCTGTGATAGAAGGTGTACCCAACAGTTTCCTTTGGTTTCCTATGAAGACACATTTCTCCGATTTGGGTTCGAGCTTATCAGGTTGAAGCTTTTTCACATAAGCATCACAGCCCCAAACTTTAAAAAATGACAACTTTGGTTTCTTACCAAACCACAATTCATAAGGTGTCGTCTCAACGGATTTTGATGGTGCCCTATTTAACGTGAATGCAGCCGTCTCTAAAGCATAACCCCAAAACGATAGCGGTAAATCAGTAAGAGACATCATAGATCGTACCATATCTAGTAAAGTACGATTACAACGTTCGGACACACCATTACGCTGTGGTGTTCCGGGTGGCGTGAGTTGTGAAACTATTCCGCATTGTTTCAAATGGAGACCAAACTCGTAACTCAAATATTCTCCTCCACGATCAGATCATAGAAACTTTATTTTCTTGTGACGATGATTTTCCACTTCACTCTGAAATTCTTTAAACTTTTCAAATGTTTCAGACTTATGTTTCATTAAGTAGATATACCCATATCTGCTCAAATCATCTGTGAAGGTGAGAAAATAATGATACCCGCCGCGAGCCTCAATATTCATCGGACCACATACATCAGTATGTATGATTTCCAATAAATCTGTTGCTCGCTCCATAGTTCCAGAGAACGGCGTTTTAGTCATCTTGCCCATGAGGCATGGTTCGCATGTACCAAGTGATTCATAATCAAGTGATTCCAAAAGTCCATCAGTATGGAGTTTTTTCATGCGCTTTACACCAATATGACCCAAACGGCAGTGCCACAAATAAGTTGCACTATCATTATCAACTCTGCATTTTTTGGCTTCAACATTATGAATATGTGTGTCGCTACTATCGAGATTTAACACGAATAGACCACTCTTCAAGGGTGCATGACCATAAAAGATATTACTCATATAAATAGAACAACCATTATTCTTAGATTTAAATGAATAACCATCTGCATCATACAAGATCCAGATATAATGTTCATGATCAACGTTGGCACCAAATAACAATTATTTAGGTCTAAAACTAATCCCGAAGGTAGATGTAGAGGTAGCGTGCCGACGGCGATCACATCGACTTTGGAACCATTTCCCACGCGCATCGTCACCTCGTCCTTAGGCAGTCTTCGCTTAATCCATAATCCTTGTTTCGAGTTGCAAATATTAGCAACAGAACTAGTATCAAATACCCAGGTGCTACTGCAAGCTCTAGTAAGGTAGACATCAATAACATGTATATCACATATACCTTTGTTCACCTTGCCATCCTTCTTATCCGCCAAATACTTGGGGCAGTTCCGCTTCTAGTGACCAGTCTGCTTGCAGTAGAAGCACTCAGTCTCAGTCTTAGGTCCAGACTTGGGTTTCTTCTCTTGAGCAGCAACTTGCTTGCTGTTCTTCTTGAAGTTCCCCTTTTTCTTCCCTTTGCCCTTTTTCTTGAAACTGGTGGTCTTGTTGACCATCAACACTTGATGCTCCTTCTTGATTTCTACCTCCGCAGCCTTTAGCATTGCGAAGAGCTCGGGAATTGTCTTATTCATCCCTTGCATATTATAGTTCATCACGAAGCTCTTGTAGCTTGGTGGCAGTGATTGAAGAATTCTGTCAATGACACTATCATCCAGAAGATTAACTCCCAGTTGAATCAAGTGATTGTTATACCCAGACATTTTGAGTATATATTCACTGACAGAACTATTCTCCTCCATCTTGCAGCTATAGAACTTATTGGAGACTTCATATCTCTCAATCCGGGCATTTGCTTGAAATATTAACTTCAACTCCTGAAACATCTCATATGCTCCATGACGTTCAAAACATCGTTGAAGTCCCAGTTCTAAGCCGTAAAGCATGGCACACTGAACTATCGAGTAGTTATCAGCTTTGCTCTGCCAAACGTTCACAATGTCTGCAGTTGCATCTGCAGCGGGCCTGGCACCCAGCGGTGCTTCCAGGATGTAATTCTTCTGTGCAACAATGAGGATAATCCTCAAGTTACAGACCCAGTCCGTGTAATTGCTACCATCATCTTTCAACTTTGCTTTCTAAAGGAACGCATTAAAATTCAACAGAACAATAGCACGAGCCATCTATCTACAACAACATAGACAAGCAAAATACTATCAGGTACTAAGTTCATGATAAATTTAAGTTCAATTAATCATATTACTTAAGAACTCCCACTTAGACATACATCTCTCTAATCATCTAAGTGATCACGTGATCCAAATCAACTAAACCATAACCGATCATCACGTGAAATGGAGTAGTTTTCAATGGTGAACTTCATTATGTTGATCATATCTACTATATGATTCATGCTCGACCTTTCGGGCTCAGTGTTCCGAGGCCATATCTACATATGCTAGGCTCGTCAAGTTTAATCCGAGTATTCTGCGTGTGCAAAACTGGCTTGCACCCGTTGTAGATGAACGTTGAGCTTATCACACCCGATCATCACGTGGTGTCTCGGCACGACGAACTTTGGCAACGGTGCATACTCAGGGAGAACACTTTTACCTTGAAATGTTTAGTGAGAGATCATCTTATAATGCTACCGTCAATCAAAGCAAAATAAGATGCATAAAGGATAAACATCACATGCAATCAACATAAGTGATATGATATGGCCATCATCATCTTGTGCTTGTGATCTCCATCTCCGAAGCCCCGTCATGATCACCATCGTCACCGGCGCGACACATTGATCTCCATCGTAGCATCGTTGTCGTCTCGCCAACTATTGCTTCTATGACTATCGCTGCCGCTTAGTGATAAAGTAAAGCAATTACAGGGCGATTGAATTGCATACAATAAATCGACAACCATATGGCTCCTGCCAGTTGCCGATAACTTGGTTAGAAAACATAATCATCTCATACAATAAAATATAGTATCATGTCTTGACCACATCACATCACAACATGCCCTGCAAAAACAAGTTAGACGTCCTCTACTTTGTTGTTGCAAGTTTTACGTGGCTGCTACGGGCTGAGCAAGAACCGTTCTTACATACGCATCAAAACCACAATGATATTTCATCAAGTTAGTGTTGTTTTAACCTTCACAAGGACCCGGCGTAGCCACACTTGGTTCAACTAAAGTTGGAGAAACAGACACCCACCAGCCACCTGTGTGCAAAGCACGTCGGTAGAACCAGTCTCGCATAAGCGTACGCGTAATGTCGGTCCGGGCCGCTTCATCCAACAATACCGCCGAACCAAAGTATGACATGCTGGTAAGCAGTATGACTTGTATCGCCCACAACTCACTTGTGTTTTACTTGTGCATATAACATCTACGCATAAACCTGGCTCTGATACCACTATTGGGGAACGTAGTAATTTCAAAAAAAAAATCCTACGCACACGCAAGATCATGGTGATGCATAGCAACGAGCGGGGAGAGTGAGTCCACGTACCCTCGTAGACGAAAAGCGGAAGCATGAGCTAACGCGGTTGATGTAGTCATACGTCTTCACGATCCGACCGATCCAAGTACCAAACGTACGGCACCTCCGAGTTCAGCACACATTCAGATCGATGACGTCCCGCGAACTCCGATCCAGCACAGCTTCACAGGAGAGTTCTGTCAGCACGACGGTGTGATGACGGTGATGATGTTGCTACCAACGCAGGGCTTCGCCTAAGCACCGCTACGATATGACCGAGGTGGAGGGGGCACCGCACACGGCTAGGAGAGGTCAACAGATCAACTTGTGTGTCTAGAGGTGCCCCCTGCCCCCGTATATAGAGGAGCAAGGGGGGAGGCGGCCGGCCAGGAGGAGGGTGCGCCAAGGGGGGAGTCCTACTCCCACCGGGAGTAGGACTCCTCCTTTCCTTGTAGGAGTAGGAGAGGGGAAGGAAGGAAGAGACGAGGAGAAGGAAAGGGGGGCGCCGTCCCCCTCCTTGTCCATTTTGGACTAGAGGGGGAGGGGGCGCGCGGCTGCCCTGGCCGCCCCTCCTCTTCTCCCACTAAGGCCCATTAGTCCCAATATACTCTCCGGGGGGTTCCGGTAACCCCCTGGTACTCCGGTAAATGTCCGAAACCTCCCGAAACACTTCTGGTGTCCGAACATAGTCGTCCAATATATCGATCTTTACGTTTCTACCATTTCAAGACTCCTCGTCATGTCCGTGATCATATCCGAGACTCTGAACTACCTTCGGTACATCAAAACACAAAAACTCATAATACCGATCGTCACCGAACTTTAAGCGTGCGGACCCTACGGGTTCGGGAACTATGTAGACATGATCGAGACACGTCTCCGGTCAATAACTAATAGCGTAAGCTGGATGCTCATATTGGTTCCCACATATTCTACGAAGATCTTTATCGGTCAAAGCGCATAACAACATACGTTGTTCCCTTTGTCATCGGTATGTTACTTACCCGAGATTCGATTATCGGTATCTCAATACCTAGTTCAATCTCGTTACCGGCAAGTCTCTTTACTTGTTATGTAATGCATCATCCCGCAACTAACTCATTAGTCACATTGCTTGCAAGGCTTATAGTGATGTGCACTACCGAGAGGGCCCAGAGATACCTCTCCGACAATCGGAGTGACAAATCCTAATCTCGAAATACGCCAACTCAACAACTACCTTTGGAGACACCTGTAGAGTACCTTCACTAGTGCAGAACCGGGCAATAGCACCGGTTCGTAAGGCCCTTTAGTGCCGGTTCCATAACCGGCTTTAAAGTGTGGGCACTAAAGCCCCCCCCCCCCCTTTAGTACCGGTTCAACACGAACCGGTGCTAAAGGGAAACCACGTGGCACGAGCCAGCTCCAGGGGCCTGGAGCCCTTTAGTACCGGTTGGTAAGACCAACCGGTACCATAAGGTTTGGGGTTTTTTTAGTTTTATGATTTCTTTTTCATTTAATTTTGTGTTTCCATTTTAATTCTTTTTCGTTTGCTGGTATTTTACGATACTACACATTGTACACGTTATGC
>NC_041391.1:51529153-51534742 GCF_002162155.2 Triticum dicoccoides
TATAGAATTTCTAGTAGAACCAATCATGCATATATATATCATCAATGTCTCACAAACCATCATATTAATTAATTCACACATACACACATGTATAGCTATATACAATTTCTCCTACATATGCATGTTGCCTTCGGAGCCAGTGGCATTAGCCTAATTGGTGCCTTCGGAGCACGATGACAATCGGAAGTGGTTTTCATGGGGGCGGTAGCGGGTAATAGTATTCTCCCTTCAGATTTATGACCTGGTCGAGCAAAAATCCCGCTATTTCCTCTTGAAGTGCTTCTACGCGCTCCATTTCTAGGAGCTTCTCCCGCACCTCTCTGAACTGTTAAGAAGGAGATCAATATGCATGTGTATTAGTTATGTGACTAGATACCGATAATGGTGTAAAAATTGTGAATAGTGTTTTGACAAGCGTACCCATTCCTGTCTTTGAGATCTGCTCCTTTCGGATGCCATCATGCGAATGTTCTCGCAAACGCAGAATGCACACAGATCAGTCCCCTGCGCCTGCTTCAAGGCCTTTACGAGAATGGAATTTGATCAGATAATAATTAATCAAGCATGATAATTAAAGAGATGGCAGCTAGCTAGCTAGCTAGTACTACTTAATTACTTACCTTGGGTCTTCCCCATTTAAGCTTTTCTTTCCATTCGCCTTCCGTGACGCTGATGAACCTTGCCAAAGCCCTGCCCGCCGACAAAGAAAATGAATAAAGGGGTTATTAAATAGTTCATATCATGAAATGACGAACTAAATAGGACGAGATATATAGTTAATAATGATTGAAATTACCTGTTGACTATCCCAAACAAGATGTTATAGTCAGTTTTTCCTTTGAGTAGTGAGTCCAGTATTTCAACTATTCCGGCGTCAACTTTAATGATACACAAGACCCAGTGATATCTGCATGCACACACGTTTGCATGTCTTAATTAAGCGGGTATATGTAAGCAAAAACATGTAGCTAGCTAGTAGGCAAAAATAGAGAATTTGTAGTACAAGACAGTGTGACTCACTGAAAGTTGTAAGGAAGTAGTATATCTTCATTGTATTTGAGGCGCTTCAAGAACTCTAGCATGCTGTCCTCTACGGCCTTTTGATGACGTGCATCTATTTTCCATGTGTATTCATTAACGGTGTTTGGGTCAATGAACCCAATGCCATAGCGTCCACCTTTTCTCATTTCATACATCTTCATCCTGCATATAATACCACAGAAAAGAATATAGTGAGGATAATTACAGGTAATGATTGATCAAAAGGATCACTACAGCTAGCTTGAGACTTAAATTACAGAAAGAAATCACTTATAGACAATAGCAACTGACGATAGATTTGTCGAGTGCGTCTTGATTGTATAACTGAAATAGTTTAGAATACTCAACGGACACAGCTTTCTCATGGTAGTAATGCTCCTCCTTGACATTCACCATGAGGGACAATCGATCGGAAATCTTGGTAATGTTCAAGTACCATTGATACAATTCATACATTCTCGTTGGGAGGTTCTTGACCTTGTCTGGCTCGACCAAAGGTTGGCCCCGGACATATTTACATTTTATTTCATCCTCTCTAAGCACAGGCATGGGCTCAATCTCGAGGAGTTGTCCAACAGTGATTTTGAGAACTTCAGCCTGCATTATATGCTCCTCCGTTATTACCACATTGCCCACCTCAGGAACGTAAACTGTTTGCCCACAATAATATTGGGCGCGCGTACTGTCACGTGTTGTTGGCACAACAAGCGAGGGGAACGATTGCGCCGCCTGTTCTCCCAGCTGGGGAATGGTTTTCCCGCATTTTTTGACAGCTGCTTCTTGTTTGCTCGATCTCGAGCTCGCCTCCTTACGTAGACGTGCTCGATTTAACTTCCTGATGTGGTGCTCATAGTCTGTGTCAACAGGCTTGGGAGCTGGTGGTTGAGCCATACGAATGAAGTGGTCAATCGTTTCCTCAGGCACTTTCTCCCTTGGCGGCGGTGGCGGTTTCGGTGCAAAATGGGCTTCCACCTCGGACTTCGATATGGCTGCGATTTCCTCCTCGGACCTGTCATAAGCCCTCTGCGGAAGAGGCGTGAGGCTTGGACCATATTTATATCGCTTGCCTCCGCCTGTACTTCCTGTACTACCTCGACTCGTACCGCTACGCACCATAGCTGCGGGGTGTCTCTTCTGTGATTGCTGAGGCGGCGGAGACGGCTGACGGGGCTGAGTTGGACGAGGAGGAGTGGCCGCCTGAAGCTGTGCCGGACTTGGAGGAGGAGTGGCCTGAGGTTGTGCCAGACTTGGAGGAGGAGTGGACGTCTGACGCTGTGGCGGACTTGGAGGAGGAGGAGTGGCCTGGCACTTTGCCGGACTTGGAGGAGGAGTGGCCTGACACTTTGCCGGACTTGGTGGACTTGCAGGAGCGGGAGACTGCTGACTCGGTGGCGGACTTCGACGAGGAGTCGGCTGACGCGGTGTCTGTGGCCTTCGAAAGATGATGCAATCCTTTTTCCATAGGATGATACGATGTTTGGCGTCTCCGAGAAAGCGCTTGTCGTCACCTCCAGGATAGTCAAGCTCTAGCTCCGAATATGGGTCCACCACCTCATCAACCAAGACACGAGCATAGCCCGCTGGAATCGGGTTGCAATGGAAGGTTGCCTCGGGGGGATTTGTAAAAGCAACGGCGTCCGCCACCTTCATGGATATGTTCTTCATTTTGACGTGTAGCTCGCAGCTAGTGTTCTCCGTGATGTCATCCACGGGGTATCTACCCAGCATTGCGTCGTCCGGGGCGGAACCCACGCTGCTTCTCGGCATGGATGGAGCGGTGCTATCCAATGCTGGATCATTCGCTAGCTACTGCAGCTGCTGAGACCCCCTTTGCTGGGTAAGTGAGTCGATCTGCTCCTGCTGCCGCTGGAATTTGACTACCAATTCCGCTTGACTTGCTTCTAGGCCTTGAAGGCGTTCATAGTCCCGCTTCCTCTGCTCCTCCTCCATCTTCCTCTTCTTCTCCTCCGCAATCTTCTTTCTCGCACGGGTTCTGTAGTCGGTGTTCCAGTCTGAAAACCCCTCATACCACGGAATAGCGCCCTTGCCTCGTGTTCTTCCCGGGTGTTCAGGATTTCCCAGGGCACGCGTAAGCTCGTCGTTCTCTCTGTTGGGCTGGAACACCCCCGATCGTGCCTCTTCTATTGCAACAAGTATCGCATCGTCGGCTCCCTTCAGACTTGCCCTCGTCGAAACATTGCCTGTCTTCGGGTCCAACTCCTCCCCATGCGCATAGAACCAAGTCCTGACCCTGGGGGGCCAGCTCTTAGTAACCGGAGTGGCACCTGCATCCTCCATCTCTTTCTCAGACTTATCCCACTTAGGCATTGCCACCGCATAGCCACCTGGCCCCAGCTTATGGAACTTATCCTTTTTTTCGGCATTCTTCTTGTTTATTCTCGACCGTTCCTTAGCTAATTCCGAATCCTTGAATTTCATGAAATCGTCCCAATGAGCACGTTGGTTCTCTAGTGTTCCCTCGAATACTGGAGTCTTCCTTCCTCCCTTGACGTACTTGTCCCATTCACGATTCTTGTGGTTCTTGAATGCAACCGCCATCTTCCTAAGAGAAGCGTCCTTGACTTTCTGCACATCTGCTTCTGTGAAATGATCTGGTAGGGTGAAATGTTCCATGAGAGTATCCCAAAGCAGATCTTTTTGATTCTTGTCGACAAAAGTAACATCTGGACATGGAGCAGCATCCTCTTTGCCTCTTTGTCTTTTGTCTTTTGCTGGCTCTCTCCATTCTTGAAGGGAGATCGGGAGTTGGTCCTTCACAAGAACTCCGCACTCACGAACGAACTTGTCCGCAATCTTCTTAGGCGCTAATGGTTCGCCATTAGGTCTGACTGCCTCGATATTGTACTTTACGCCCTCCTTCAACTTTTTGTCCGGGCCTCGTTTCGTCCTTTTGCCTGAAGATTTGCTTGATCCGGATGGCTGAAAGAATAAAGACCGATTCGTTAATATATCTTCAAGTCATTTAAAACATGTGATGATCACCAGATACCTGCTTATATAAATATATATACCTCGCCGGTCTTTGTTGTTTCAGGATCAACATATTCTTCGTCATCGTCATAATCGTAGTTCATGACTTCATCAATTCGGTCGTCGTGATCGAATATCATATCACCCTCTCCGGTGTTGTTTAGAAATTCGGAGCCATCATAATCTTCTTCATTCTGATCATCATCTGGCCCGCGTATCATATCGAACATGGTCTGTTCTCCCTCTCTGTCGGTATTGTCTGCCATAGCTTTTATTTAACTAATTCAAAAGAAATATAAAACAATTTAGTATTCAAATTACATCGTCTCGAATAATAGATATAATCTCGAATACTTCGTCTAGAATAATAGATATAATCTCGAATACATCGTCTCGAAAATAATATATAATATTGAATAGTACATCACTGGCTAGCTAATTAAAGATCGAATACTACAGAAGAATCTAGGACACTCGCGGTTCCTGCGGCGCGGGCGGTGGACACCCAAAGAGAAGGAACCCTCACAGGATCATAACTGAAGTGAGATCCCCGAAGATACTGCCAGGTATTGGAGAACCTGCCGCCCTCTAACGCAACCATGTAGCGATGGACGTGCTCGTCCTCCTCCCTGACACGGCGACGTACCACCTCCGGCGGGGCCGGGTCCCTCCGCACTGAAACTGGCCCACGCGAACGCCACCAAACGAGATCAGGGTCGACGACGGGACCCGGGGCCGGGTTCCTCATCAAGCGGCGCGCCCCTCCAGGCAGCACCTCCCAGTGCCAGCCCGGCGGAGCCCAGTCCCGGACATGGGTCGGCTGGACGTCGTCGCGGACGGGTCGACGGCGAGGATGCGGCCCGGGCATCGTCGAGAACAAATAGTAGCTATATGCCCGCAAAAAGTAATATTTTTTTTAATGATTGGATTTTGATAACTAAAATTTCTAACATTTCTACTATTTCAAAAATCTATATACTATTTCATACTAATTAAGCATCTAACACAAAAAACAAAAAACACAACTTCTATACATCCATTAAAAAACTGAAAAACAACATTATATAAAAAATTTCCATACTAATTAAACACTAATTATATACTAATAATAATAATCTAAATTATATACTAATTAAACATAAAAAATTTCCATACTAATTAAACACTAATTAAACACTAATTTCCATATAAAAAATTTTGATAACTAAAACAATAATAATCTAAATAATCTAAACTAATTAAACATACAAAATACGTATATACTAATATATACATGCATTAATTCATACATATGTGTGTGTGTGTGTTCCATATAAATTTTTTTGATAACTAAAACAACAATAATCTAAATAATCTAAATTATATACTAATTCATGCTTGTGTGTGTGTGTGTGTGTTTTGATAACTAAAACAATAATAATCTAAATAATCTAAATTATATACTAATTCATGCGCTTGTGTGTGTGTGTGTGCTCGGGGCCGGGAGGGGCGGCGCCCATGGTGGCCGCCGGGGGCGAGGGAGAGAGGTTAGAGGGGGAGAGCTCACAGCGGGGCGAC
>NC_041391.1:51535336-51547563 GCF_002162155.2 Triticum dicoccoides
GGCGACGGGGACGGGGGCGGCGACGGGGACGGGGGTGGGCCCGGGGTGGCGATGGAGACGACGGCGGCGGCGACGAGGGGCGGGGACGGCCGGGGTCGGCGACGAGGGGCGGGGGCGGCGACGTCGACGGGGACGGTGTCGATCGGGGCAGGGCGGCGCGACGGAGAGGGAGAGGAAACAGAGGGAAGAAACAGAGGGAAACTGAAATTTTTTAAGTGTTGTATATATAGGATGGACCTTTAGTACCGGTTGGAGCCACCAACCGGTACTAAAGGTCTGTTTTAGCCAGGCCAAGCGACCGGAAGTGACCCCTTTAGTACCCGGTGGTGGCACAAACCGGTAATAAAGGCCCCCCATTTAGTACCGGTTTGTGCCACGACCCGTTACTAAAGGGGGTGCGCTGGCGCAGGTGCGGTGCGACAAGTTTAGTCCCACCTCGCTAATCGAGGGGCGACCACACTGGTTTATAAACCCCCGTGCGGTTGCTCTCTCGAGCTCCTCTCCAAAGCAGGCTTACTGGGCCTACGTGTTCTTTGCAGCCTTGTGGGCCCACTTGGCCTTTGCGGGCCTGCATCCTGGCCCAACGACAGGTTGGGTTTCTAGTCGTATGCAGGCCGCTCTGGCCCAGTAGGCGGGCTTTTTTTATTTTATTTTTTGCTTTATTTATTTTTGTGTTTTTTTTGTGTATTTAGAGTTTCTTTGTGAACATTTTTGTTTTAGGTACAAAAAATTACAAACTTTCTGTTAGGGCTTTTTTTATTATTATTTTGCTTTATTTATTTTTGTGTTTTTTTTTGTGTATTTAGAGTTTCTTTGTGAACATTTTTGTTTTAGGTACAAAAAGTTACAAACTTTCTGTTAGTGCCCGTAGTTTTCAAATTTGAATAGTTTAAATTTTGAATTATTTGAAATTAGTGTGAATCACTAGTTTGTGAATAACTTAACTTTAAAAATCAGTAAAGGCATGAAAGAATTTGTTTGCACATAAAATTTCTTCGCGTTTCAAATGCCAAAACACATAACTACCCTAACTATTATAGAGATTCCCCTCTCGGTGTGAAACACAGAAGAAAGTGATGATAGCTAGTGAAGCCGATCACATCCCAGATCTTTGGGTGTGAAACTTTTTCTTCGCGTGTGTCCCTTTGCGCCGTAACCATGAAAAATCTTCATCATTTAACGGGATGCTCGGGTCAATATTCACTGTGAATGAGCAATTTCATCAAACTTTTCATAATCTTCTGACTTGTCTGTCTTGTCATCCACTCCCACGATGTTTCTCTTCCCAGAAAGAACTATGTGCCGCTTTGGCTCATCGTACGATGCATTCGCTTCCTTATCTTTTCTTTTTCTTGGCTTGGTAGACATGTCCTTCACATAGAAAACCTGTGCCACATCATTGGCTAGGACGAATGGTTCATCTGCATACGCAAGATTGTTGAGATCCACTGTTGTCATTTCGTACTGCGGGTCTTCCATTACCCCGCCTCGTGTCATATTGACCCATTTGCACCGAAACAAAGGGACCTTTAAACCACGTCGATAGTCAAGTTCCCATATGTCCTGTATATAACCATAATATGTTTCCTTTCCCGTCTTGGTTTCTGCATCAAAGCGGACACCACTGTTTTGGTTGGTGCTCTTCTTATCTTGGGCGATCGTGTAAAATGTATTACCATTTATCTCGTACCCTTTGAAAGTCATTATATTCGAAGATGGTAACTGGGACAACAAGTACATGTCATCTTCAATAGAGGTGTCATGCATGGTACGTGTCTGCAACCAGTTGGCGAAACTCCTGGTTTGTTCACGTGTAATCCAGTCATCAGACCGCTCCGGGTGTTTGGAGCGTAGCAAATTCTTGTGTTCATCCATATACGGAGCCACCAAGGCGGAATTCTGTAGAACTGTGTAGTGTGCTTCAGTGAGAGAATGTCCGTCCATACATATTATTTGTTCCCCTCCTAGCGTGCCTTTTCCATCCAGTCTGCCCTTATGCCGCGATTCAGGAACACCAATCGGCTTAAGGTCAGGAATAAAGTCAATACAAAACTCAATGACCTCCTCATTTTGATGGCCCTTGGAGATGCTTCCTTCTGGCCTAGCACGGTTATGAACATATTTCTTTAAGACTCCCATGAACCTCTCAAAGGGGAACATATTGTGTAGAAATACAGGACCCAAAACATTAATCTCTTCGCACAGGTGAACTAGGACGTGTGTCATGATGTTGAAGAAGGATGGTGGGAACACCAACTCGAAACTGACAAGACATTGCACCAAATCATACTGTAACCTTGGTATGATTTCTGGATCGATTACCTTCTGAGAGATTGCATTGAGAAATGCACATAGCTTCACAATGGTTAATCGAATGTTTTCCGATAGAAGCCCCCTCAATGCAACCGGAAGCAGTTGCGTCATAATCACGTGGCAGTCATGAGACTTTAGGTTCTGGAACTTTTTCTCTGCCATGTTTATTATTTCCTTTATATTCGACGAGAAGCCCGACGGTACCTTAATACTGAGCAGGCATTCAAAGAAGATTTCCTTCTCTTCTTTGGTAAGAGCGTAGCTTGCATGACCCTGATGTATGCCGTCTTCTCCGTGCATACGTTGCTGGTCCTCCCGTGCCTCAGGTGTATCTTTTGTCTTCCCATACACGCCCAAGAAGCCAAGCAGGGTCACGCAAAGATTCTTCGTCACGTGCATCACGTTGATTGTGGAGCGGACCTCTAGGTCTTTCCAATATGGCAGGTCCCAAAATATAGATTTCTTCTTTCACATGGGTGCGCGTCCGTCAGCGTCCTTTGGAACAGGTTGTCCGCCAGGACCCTTTCCAAATATCACCTTCAAATCCTTGACCATATCATGTACATCAGCACCAGTACGGTGGCGAGGCTTCATCCGGTGATCCGCCTCACCTTTGAAATGCTTGCCTTTCTTTCTTACGGGATGCCTGCTCGGAAGAAATCAATGATGTCCCAGGTACACATTCTTCTTACAACTATTCAAATATATACTGTCGGTATCATCCAAACAGTGCGTGCATCCGTGGTATCCCTTGTTTGTCTGTCCTGAAAGATTACTGAGAGTAGGCCAATCATTGATGGTCACGAACAGCAATGCCTTTAGGTCAAATTCTTCCTGTTTGTACTCATCCCATGCACGTACACCTGTTCCATTCCACAGTTGTAAGAGTTCTTCAACTAATGGCCTTAGGTACACATCAATGTCGTTGCCGGGTTGTTTAGGGCCTTGGATGAGCACTGGCATCATAATGAACTTCCGTTTCATGCACAACCAAGGAGGAAGGTTATACAAACATAGAGTCACAGGCCAGGTGCTATGGTTGCTGCTCTGCTCTCCAAAAGGATTAATGCCATCTGCGCTTAGACCAAACCATACGCTCCTTGCGTCATCTGCAAACTCCTTCCCGTACTTTCTTTCGATTTTTCTCCATTGCGACCCGTCAGCGGGTACTCTCAACTTTCCGTCTTTCTTACGGTCTTCTCTGTGCCATTGCATCGCCTTGGCATGCTCTTTGTTTTGGAACAAACGTTTCAACCGTGGTATTATAGGAGAATACCACATCACCTTGGCAGGAATCTTCTTCCTGGGGCGCTCGCCCTCGACATCACCATGCTCATCGCGGCTGATCTTATAGCGCAATGCACCACATACCGGGAAAGCGTTCAAATCCTCGTACTCACCGCGGTAGAGGATGCAATTATTAGGGCATGCATGTATTTTCTGCACCTCTAACCCTAGAGGGCAGACAGCCTTCTTTGCTTCGTACGTACTCTCGGGCAATTCGTTGTCCTTTGGAAGCATATCCTTTATCATTACCAGCAACTTTCCAAATCCCTTGTCAGATACACCATTCTATGCCTTCCATTGCAACAATTCAAGTGTGGTGCCCAGCTTTTTCTTGTCACCTACGCAATTCGGGTACAACAATTTTTTGTGATCCTCTAACATGCGCTGCAACTTCTTCTTCTCCAAATCACTTGCGCAGTTTCTCTTTGGATCGGCAATGGCCCGACCTAGATCATCAACGGGCTCATCTGATGCCTCTTCTTCAGCTTCTTCCCGCATTGCCGGCTCAGCTTCTTCCCGCATTACCGGCTCAGCTTCTTCCCCCATTGTTGTATCATCGTATTCAGGGAACCCATGGCCAGGATAGCTGTCGTCGTCCTCTTCTTCTTCATTGTCTTCTATCATAACCCCTCTTTCTCCGTGCTTGGTCCAAACATTATAGTGGGGCATGAAACCGGACTCAAACAGATGGACGTGAATGGTTCTTGACGTAGAGTAATTGCGACCATTCTTACAGCCAGCACATGGACAAGGCATAAAACCATCCGCCCGCTTGTTTGCCTCAGCCGCAAGCAGAAAAGTATGCACGCCCTCAACGAACTGGGGAGAGCATCGGTCATCGTACATCCATTGCCGGCTCATCTTCATTACACAACACCGAATAGACCAAATTAATACAAGTTCATACAACACTTAAATGCAACAAACAAATAACTCTCTAGCTAAAGCATTTAAATGCAACAACAAATGCGATCAAGATCGCAACTAAGGTAACAATTGATCCAACAGCATAATGATACCAAGCCTCACTATCGATGGCATATTTTCTAATCTTTCTAATCTTCAAGCGCATTTTCTCCTTCTTGATCTTGTGATCATCGACGACATCGGCAACATGCAACTCCAATTCCATCTTCTCCCCCTCAATTCTTTTTAATTTTTCTTTCAAGTACTCGTTTTCTCTTTCAACTAAATTTAACCTCTCGACAATAGGGTCGGTTGGAATTTCCGGTTCACATACCTCCTAGATAAAAATATCTATGTCAACTTGATGGGCATAATTTGTCATAAACACGAAATGCAACAAATAGTTTTAAAAGAGAATATACCACATCCGAATCATAACAAGGACGAGGGCCGACGGGGACGGATATCAAAACCATGGCACTATGTATAACAAATAACGCCCGGGTAAGATAATTATTATACGAGTAACTATATATCCAAATCACACAAACATCAATTTTTTATATAAAATTTCATGAACAAGAGGCTCACCACAAGGTGGTACCGGCGACTGGACGGTGCGGGCGATCGACGGTGGTTACGACGGAGATTTAGAAGGCACTAAGTAAACCACACCTACATATGCAAACTAAGTGTTATTTTAACCTCAAATCGCATATAAATAAAATACTAGCACATATATATATTTCCTCCCAAATTACTAAACTCACAAATTAATAACTATATAAAGCATTGCAAGAGCTAATCTAGCAATGAGAGATGAAAGGACAAAGTTGCTAACCTTTGTGATCATTTGAATGGATGGGGGCCTTCAAATCTTGATAAATTTTGGGCAAAATGTGTGATGAGCTCGAGAGGAAGAGGGGAAGAACAGAGAGGAGAGGGGAAAGGGGAAGAACAGAGCGAGCTCGGGTGGACGAAGGGTTTATGTAGGACGATCTTTAGTACCGGTTCGTGCCAAGAACCGGTACTAAAGGTGCTGGAGGGGGCCCAGACTGACAACATCCTGCCACCACTCTCATTAGTACCGATTCGTGGCACGAACCGGTGCTAAAGGTTAGCCACGAACCGGTATTAATGAGAGCGGCCCGGCTAGCCGTTGGAACCGGTACTAATGTACACATTTGTGCCAGCTCAAATACAAACCGGCACTAATGTGCTTCACGTTTGACCCTTTTTCTACTAGTGCTTTATAATCACCCAGTTACTTGTGACGTTTGGTAGCACACAAAGTGTTCCTCCGGTAAACGGGAGTTGCATAATCTCATAGTCATAGCAACATGTATAAGTCATGAAGAAAGCAATAGCAACATACTAAACGATCAAGTGCTAAGCTAACGGAATGGGTCAAGTCAATCACATCATTCTCCTAATGATGTTATCCCGTTAATCAAATGACAACTCATGTCTATGGTTAGGAAACTTAACCATCTTTGATTAACGAGCTAGTCAAGTAGAGGCATACTAGTGACACTATGTTTGTCTATGTATTCACACATGTGTTATGTTTCCGGTTAATACAATTCTAGCATGAATAATAAACATTTATCATGATATGGGGAAATAAATAATAACTTTATTATTGCCTCTAGGGCATATTTCCTTCATCTATAACCGTACTTGGCAAATCCGGTCCCCAATACATCCGCGGACGCATCCGGACGTGCCCTCATATTTCGCTGCCAGCATCCACATATCTCAAATCCGGACTCTCAAATCTATGCACGTCGATCATACAAGCTAATGTCACACGTAAATAATAAATGTTGGTACCAAGCATAAATAGTGTTTACATAAAATTTATGGGTCCACATGTGCTCTTTGGTTTTTATTGTGGGTCCACATGTGCTCCACAATATCATTGAGTAGTTGTGTGTGCACCTGATGATCTCGAAGATTCTGATGCATCTAAGACCATGTTTACGTGCTAACCAGAGGACCATGTCTTGTTTCTCCCAGATATGTTCACACACACACACATGTGTGTGTGTGTGCGCGCGCTATTAAAGAAGGTAGGTATGGATGTAGATGTGGATTTGTGCTTACATGAGCAGCAACTTTTGACTTCACTAATTAAGCATCCTTGTTTGTGGGGAACCGTGTACGTCCTTCATGGATATAGGATGTAACATGAGAGCTGGTTGAAATAGTCAGGTACAATAATTCAATATACAAAGGTATATATATATATATATATATATATATATATATATATATATATATATATATATATATATATATATATGAGATTATGAGAGGACATCACCATGCATATACATATCCCTCACCTCAAACACTTTGATTCTATACATCAAATCCTCTAATTTGTACTGTCATAATCGTTAAGTTAAATAAACAAAAATACACACGCACACACTTACACACTTTGGTCAGATAGCCAGCTCCTCAACATTATGGCTTTTTATGCAAGAAAACCCCATGGTGCCAAAAGTCATGATCCATCCATGCGACCATGCTGTTGATTTTGAATGCATAGTTTTATCAGGTTTACTGGTTCAAATCTCAGATGTACAAAAGAGTCAAAGCTAAGCCTCCGTGGATCAAGTCAAGATGCACAGTTACCGGGACCATGATCGATTGGCCAACTCAATTGTACGACCAATTTCGATAATTCCTGCCTTTGTTTAGTTAAAAAAATCTTGACAATGAATTGCACCCGTTAGATAATAATTGCATCATGCATACGCCGTATCTATGTAGGACAGGACCATGCAAAATCTACAAGTGGCCAATCAATCGTCAAAGTGCCCAACCGATGGATCAGCTACTATGATGTGATATGAGTATGACCACTAAAAACAAGCTGAAGTTAGCAGCACGCATGGGTTAATTATGAATTGAGCACATGTTAAGTGGGGAAATGCGATGGCCTACCAGATTAAGGGATGCTATATATATCCATTTATATATCCATGTAGTGTGAGTGTGAGTTGACTAGACCTGAAAACACTGCAAACAATGAGCCATATGTATGTGCATCTGCCGGCAGGTCCAGCGACAACCCGCTGATCGCACGACGCATTACAGATAAACGCCAACTTTCCCCTTTTCTCTTTTCCCCTTTCCGCACTTTCGCTGTTGCGGGTGTGAATTAACCAGTGCTTGCTCGTGGCAAGAAATGATGGTTAACTGGCGAAGAAAGTCAGAAAAGCGACTGTGTATGCGCGCTCTCAAATCAAAGGACAATTGTGCCTTTTTATCTTCTGATGAATTTTCTTGGTTGCTTCCTCAGGCACTGTCTGGAATCACAACTTCTCTCTCCTTTTTACTTTCTTTTGCATGGCTGGAAACGATGCCAGTTAGGCTAAACGGGCGACGTCATGCGACCGGGTGACGTCTGGTAGCTGCTCGCTTTGTCCAACGAAGACCAGACTGAGCATGAGCATTGGATAGATGGTTAATTATTTGGCGGCCGGCAAACTTACAAGACTGGCTATGGTTAAGGCGCCTGAAGAATGAATACATGAAGGGAAGGGAGGAAGGATTCAGAGAGCAGGAGATTTACTTAACCAGTATGGAGAGCGACGTACCAACAAACACAGTTAATTGTTCAGTGTATTTCTTTGACCATCACGATGATCATATACAGTATGTCCAAGCCCTAATGTAATGTACCGGCAATATGGTAGTCGGAGACAATCCTTTGTTTAACCCATAGCTTCGACCGACGACCGCGAAGGTCGATGCAGTTGACGAGGAAGGACCTATGCCAGCAATGTTTCCCAGCACTTGTCGGATCCAAAACAGACCAAAGCTAGATCTGCCATCCTCCCCCTTCCCGCCACCGCGGCGGCCAATGATCTTCAGTGTGTTGCCCGAACGAGCTTATCGAGTGTCAAACTTAGCCGCTGTGTTTATCTTTGGTCTTTGGTCAATCCAAAACCATGTTTATGTGTTCACCAGAGGACCATGTCTTGTTTCTCTCAGATGTGTTCACAACTTCACATACATATATGTGCTAATGCTATACAAAGGAAGCTAGCCAGATGTAGCTGTGGATGTGTGCTTAGATGAGCAGCAACTTTTGACTTGGCATCCTTGCTTTTAGGGAATCGTCCTTCATGGGTGGTAACTTGAGAGCTGGTTGAAACAGTCAGATACATTAGTTCAATATACCATGGAATATAAGTGAGATTATGAGAGGGCATCACCATGCATACATTTCTCTCAAACACTTCCATTCTATACATATAATCCATTAATTTGTATTGTCTTTATCGGTACAGTTAAACAAACAGAGACACGCACGCATGCCCGCACAGTTACACATTTTGGTCAGATAGATAGACATACAACTCCTCAACCTTTTGACTTTTTATGCAAGAGAAGCCCCAAAGTGCCAAAAAGGCATGGTAGCTAGCTGTTGAATGAAATACGAATGCATATGTTTTCCCAGGTTTACTGGTTCAAATCTCAGATGTACACAAGAGTCAAAGCTAGCTTCCGTAGATCAAGTCAAGCTGCACCTTTGCTGTGACTAGATATGATCGGCTAGCTTGGTCGTAGGAACAAGTTTGATCATTTCTGTCTTGGCTTTATAAATTCAGATCTTGATAATCGATTGCATCCCTAAATAATAATTACTGTACATCATGCATATGCCGCATTATCTATCTAGGACAACGCCATGCATAATCTACAAGTGGACAAATAATTCACAAAGTGTCCCACTGAAAGATCCGGCCATGGTATGATTTGATATGATATGACCACTACAAACAAGCTAAAGTCCTTGCACGCATTATCAATTGAGCACATGTTAAGTGGGGAAATGTGATGGCCTACCAAATTCAGTCATGCAAGGTACTGTATATAGTATATACTAGTATACATGTGGTATGAGGTGACTAGACCTGAAAACAATTAGTAAGCCATATATGCATCTGCTGGCAGGTCCAACTGCAATCTGCTCATTGCACAACGCATTGCCGAATACAGATAAATGCCAATCTCCGCCTTTTTCTCTTTATTTACCCCTAGCCTCTGCATCATTACGATGCACACATCCATATGCACATTAGATTTATTAGGCAGCCAGCAAACTTGTAAGACCAGCTATGATTTGATTAAGGTGCCTGAAGAAGGAATTCAGCAAGGAAAGAAGGCTAGAGAGAACAGGAGGAAATTGCAGGAAATTGTACTTAACCAGGGAAGGAGAGCGACGTACCAACAAACACAAATTTTTACCTAATAATAAAGCAAATTGGATTTCTTTCGTCCGTCATGACATTTTTTCAGAAAAATCCCTCTATTTCAGAGAATTCAACCCGCAGTTCTGTTTTAAGTTAAAACTAAGCGTTATTTTTGTATTTTACAGAAAAGTCCCTATCTTTTCTTGAAATCAACCCGCCGTCCGGATTTAAGTCACACCCAAACCGTTATTTTACATTTTTTGAAAACCCCCCTGATGTTTTAGGTAATTCATCCGTGGATCATATTTAAGTCAAACAAATGCTTTTTAAAATCATCCATATCTTTTAAACCGTAACTCTGATTTGAACATGTTATATATGAAATTTGATTAGAAAAATATGTAGAATATGAATATGAGATAATTTTTACCTGTTAAGTATTTTTAAATATTATTTTGGAATATATTTGAGTCAAACCAAATGATTTTCTAAATTACTTGTATCTTTTAAACCGTAACTTCGATTTTAACATATTATATATGAAATTTTATTAGAAAAATGTGTGGAATCTAAATATGATGTTAATTTTACCTGTTAAATATTTTAAAATATTGTTATGGAAGAAAACTTATAATTTATAGTGCAAGATCCCTTTTTTTCATACCGCGGCGATCCGGATTGCAAATAAATACCCCACTATAACCATATACGAAAAAGAAACATCGATAACTACACGTGCATACCTCTGAAAAATGTCGCAAGGGAAAACAACAGATTTCTCATCGCGAGAGTGAGAGAAAGCGAGCGAGAGAGAGAGAGGGGGAGAGAGAGAGAGGGAGAGGGAGGAGAGAGGGAGAGAGATACCTTAGGATTAACCATATTCAACACACATTTTTTGTTGTTTTGTGTGAACAGCGAGGCCATCGCCGGCGAGGGTGAGAAGGAGGATAAGCGGCAACACAAATATGATGCCTCGCAAAAATAAAGAAGATGGACCTATTGTGGTCTTGAGTGATGGTTGTTGAGTTAAGAGTGTGTGTTATGTTTTCTCTCCCGTTGCAACGCACGGGCTCTTTTGCTAGTACTAGTACTAATTATTCAATGTGTTTCGTTGACCATCAGCATGTATGTCCAAGCCGGGAGTCGGACCGAAACAAGGCATGCACATTTTTTTTGTTGCCCATGATATATACTCACTCTGTTCCTGAATATAAGTCTTTTTTAAAGATTTTAATATGGACTACATACAGAGCAAAATGAATGAAGCTACGCTTTAAAATATGTCTATATACATCCATATGTAGTTCATATTAAAATCTCTAAAAAGACTTATATTTAAGAACGAAGGGAGTAGAAGGGTTTACGGTAATCTAAAAGAAAAGCCATCAGTATCTGACATGTTCTTGATTGTTTTTAAGATAGTTAATCGCTCATGCCAAGCTGCTAGTATCTGATATGTTAGTGAGCAACTAGCTAGCTAGTGAGTTTTTTTTGTAATGGTATGGTAGGTAGTGAACTGATTTTGATGGGCATACCGGATCGACCAGCAGCTACGACATACAACAAGACATAAACCACTAGGCTAACTTTATTTGGACCTTGCAGTGATGCATTGGCAACTCTCTTCTGCTTAATTGATGAGGCAAATATTGCAGTGATGCACTTGCTTACATACCAATAGTGTTGAATATACATATGCTGCTACTTGGGTCAAACTTAATTACCACTAAAATAGCTACTGGATCCATTTGGTTAATCACAAAGTTATAAATAGACGACCGCTAAAATAGCTACTGGATCCATTTGGTTAATCACAAAGTTATAAATAGACGGCCGCTATACGTCTGGAGAGATCTCCCGCTAAAGCTACACAATTGAAAATGACGCTAATAGCCCGCTACACCACTAAATTTGGAGTCATTTAGCCCATTAAGTCTCTAAACCATCCTTCTGACCTAGTCTTTGTTCTTGTTTCTGATATATATGATGCATTGATGCAAAGCTTGGTTATCGAATTAAGGCACCCGATTGGTGCTCGGATTTTGGTATCCGAACATGTGTATATGTCAAATATATGTGATACATCATATATGATGCTGATTGTATGCTTTTTTTTTTATTTTTTTATGATTTAAGACAAATACTAAATTTGGCTTATTTCCGCTATAGCTTTTCATAGCTTCTCGCCAAGCTGCCGTTAAATGGCATAGCCCGCTATTTAAAAAGTCGATTAATCATCACTTCTTCAGTGCCACTCAACTTGGAGTGGTTAGAAGAAGGGGAAATGAGTTTATTCTACCCTGTTATTCATTTGGTTATGATCTTTTGACAACCTTTTGCTCATCTAATTAATGTCCCCTAAAGAACAAGTTGGATCCACATCCATCTAGCATGCCCAACAACAATACACTTTTTTACCGCTCTGCATGAGCGGTTAGCCATTTAAAACCCAAAAACGATGATATACTTTTATCGCCATGAGATTGGCCATTTTATTTCATAATTGTT
>NC_041391.1:51547964-51550930 GCF_002162155.2 Triticum dicoccoides
GGTAAATTCTTTTTATATATTATCAGATTTATTGACATAGAAATTTTTATCTTCTCACAAGCACAAACGTTTTTTAGCAATGTAGAATTTGCTAGGTGAACACTACTGAAATTTAATAAATTTGCCATGATTTTTTCCAGAGAAACTTGGGTTTTTTCCTTAGCATGCCATGTTAAGCACCCTAGTTTTTATAATTTTTGGCATGATCTAGATAAACAATTTTTCCTGTACATCGGACCATTCTAGTTTGTTTATGGATTAGGGCATGTAAATTTTATTTTTAGTGGTGTCCTTCCAATATGCAGTGCCAGAAGCTCGTGCGTGTGTGATGGTGGAAGAAAGTGATGTAAACAAATTCGGGAACACGGTTTGGCTTGGCTTATTATGGGTAGCTTGGTCGTCGTTGACTTGCGACATGCCGCGATGGGGATGTAGTGTTTGCGTCCGGACACGGACAGGCTGGCTGAGAGCGCGCTCAACTTGTCGTACCTGCGCGCACGCAAATACACAGGGGCCGGACATGGACGTCCGCGTACAAATGGCCTGGACCGCAAAAATAGAGAGACGGTAGCCGACAGGGCACGCCGCTGCTGGCCACCACTCGCGGCCGCGTGGGCCATCGGTATGGCTACGGGGATGCATGAGGCAATGAGGCCCTGCTTCGGTCCTTCCTCCATCGCCGGTCAAGGCTAATAACGACGCATGGCTCCGTCAGAGATAAGCGTGCTGCGTGGCTCTACTGCTCATGCCCGCACACGCTACACATGCCATGTAGTACATGCCTGATCGTGGCGGTAGCACGTACGTATGGTGTGGTTTCTACAGCGTGCTACGTGACGTCAAAAAAGCAAGAACGCCTAGCCATCATCGAAAGGCGTGTAGAGGTGTGGATGTGTTTGGATCCAGTTTTTATTATCGATGTGTCTACAAGTTGGATTCTTTCAACGAAATTGTTGTGCGTATGATGAATAGCGCATACGATTTTCATACAACGTGATACCACTCGTCCGTGTGATTCAGCGAACGGCTGATGTGGCTGTCGTACGTAAATCGTACAAAAAATTATCGTATGTGTAGCAGGACTCTTCAAACTATACTTCTTTTCATTGACGATGGTTTACTGTTCTGGTGTGCTGGTCTTGTTGGCTTTAGCACAATGACTTTTCGAGTGTCCACTACAACAATTTTGGCCCGGCTTCAATGAGAGATGGGTGATGACGGCGGCGCCTTCGCTCGCTCCAGTACCTGGATGGTCGACGAACATGGATGGTCGAGAGAAAAAAACATGCTTACTCTCCTTCACGAGCTCCATGTGCATCTAATCAAAGATGGTGCATTTCTGATTTATATAGCGACTGAAATTATTACACGGGCCTCGGCTCGCTGCCACGTGGATGTTATTGTGCCTCAAAGAAAGGTTGATTCGTCTCATTAAATAGTCTCATCTCACTCCCTTACATCCAACTGTGAGGGTGTTTGGATACGTTTTAGTCTTATGACTAAAAGTAGTGAGACTAAAACTTGCTAGCCTCACCCATGCTTGGATCCAAATACTAAAAAGACTAAAATCAAGTTAATGAACATTTATTATCCTCCAAATCCTCCAATCCAGAACTCGTATGTGTTAAAAGAGAGGAGTTAAATGAGGAGAGATAGGACTATTCCATATTTTAGTAGGTTTCCTCCGACTAAAAAAATTTAGCCTCAAGACTAGTCCTAGCCTCTCTTTGCTCAGGGGTGCTTGGAACTTTAGCCTCTAAAAGAGACTATTTTTAGTCAGACTAAAAATAGTCCCTTGGATCCAAACACAAAGAGTCGTCTCAGGATCAATAAGTGAAGGCTAAACTATAAAAGAGACCGTCGATTAAATAAGTGATGCATGTGTTAGATTTAAAAGAAAATACAGATAGGGAAACAAATAGGGAAAGATAACTATACACAATTAAAGGAGGTGCGCTAATTGACGGACATATGTGCAACAATATATGGTGGCCTAATTAAATAAAATTGCCCTAATTAAACGGATGGACATGCTATGGACTAATTAGCTGGATTCCTGAGAGCGTGCCTAATTAAAAGGAGAAATATGAACGTTGCATGTTAGGATTAAGCTCTAACTGAAGCAATATTTAATAAAAAATCTTGAACTATCTCTTTTGGTAATCAATTTATTTTCCCAAGGATCACAAATTGATTTATCTTGTCCTTTGCTTTTTTTGCATCAAGTATTCTTAATTACTGGTCTGTAAAATTGATGGCAAATTGGTTCAATTTGACTTAATTTGAATTGTTTTATTTTGGGGCCGATAAATTTTATGGTTTTCTTTTTGTTCACCAGTTGCAATGCACGGACACTTTTGCTAGTATATAAATACGGCCCCTGAAAAATAATACTCTGTTTCAAAACAGTTAGCTTTAGATTTATCTTAAACCTAAAATTTAAATTTGATTAAACAAATAGGAAAATATACTAACACCTATGGTATCAAATTAGTCTAATTAGATTCATCATAAAATACACATTCATACAACATACAACATACAAATTCAAACTTAAAGATGTTTGACATAGGATAAACCTAAAACTCTGTACGTATTCTAGAACCAACTGATCATATACCTATGGTGAAGATTACATGTTACTTACTTGTCCATCTAGCATGCATGAATGTCTGTGTGTAGGGCCATCAAATTCAAAATGTGCGGTCCAGATTGGAGACCGATGGGACAATTTTCCCAACAAGCGCCATCATTTTTGAGAAACAAAAGAGGCGTCGCTTAAAAATTGCCATGGACCAAGAAACAAAACAGAACTTCCCACCGCGAGCACTTTCCCTCTCTCCTCCACCTCCCTGCCGTCGTCGCCGGCCTCTACCACGGACGACGTTGGTGGCGGTGGCCCCCTGGCCCTTCCCCATCCAGGATTTCTCCGGCGCGGGATGGAGCGGCTCCGGGCGGTGCACTCA
>NC_041391.1:51551280-51585726 GCF_002162155.2 Triticum dicoccoides
TGGGCGGCGGCGTCTCCGTTGGCAGCGGGGTAGCGCGGGCTGGCGGCGCCCGTCCGGCCCAGATCTGGGCCCTTCAGGCCCCATTTGGGCTGGGGCGGGCCGGCGGCTGGCGTGGCGTCGGCGTGGCTCTCAGGAGGCGGTGGTGGTGCGTCGGGCTGGTGGCGGGTGGTGGCTCGGCTGCCGGCGTGCAGCAGCGCGGTGGTCGGGGCTTTGCGGTCCCGTTGTGGGCCCGGACATGCCCGGGTGGCTTGGTTTGCCTCGACTGCTGCGTCCGGTCGGCATTCCACATCGGTTCTGGAGGCAGAGGCCTCCGGCGTGACGGCGGTGGAGGAGGTTCCCTCCCGTTTGGCTCCGGTGCTTCCGTCCGTGCCATCTAGGCGCATGTTGCCTTTGCTCTCTTGACCTCGTGGTGGTGTTCGCAGCAAGACGGTGTGGATGGGTCCAAGATCATGGTGGCGCGTGCTTGCGGGTGGCAAGATGGTGGGTTGGCTCCGTTCTAGTGGGTGTCGGGGCATGGGGGTGCGGGAGAAATCCCTGCTGAGGGAGTCCTGGATTAGGGGGTCCTCGGAAAGCAGGACTATATACCTTGGCCGGACTGTTGGACTATGAAGATACAAGATTGAAGACTTCGTCCCGTGTCCGGGTGGGACTCTCCTTTGCGTGGAAGGCAAGCTTGGCAATTCGGATATGTATATCTCATTCTCTGTAACCGACTCTGTGTAACCCTAGCCCCTTCGGTGTCTATATAAACCGGAGGGTTTCGTCCGTAGGATAACAACAATCATATTCATTGGCTAGCTTCTAGGGTTTAGCCTCTACGATCTCGTGGTAGATCAACTCTTGTAATACTCATATCATCAAGATCAATCAAGCAGGAAGTAGGGTATTACCTCCATCGAGAGGGCCCGAACCTGGGTAAACATCGTGTCCCCCGCCTCCTGTTACCATTAGCCTTAGACGCACAGTTCGGGACCCTCTACCCGAGATCCGCCGGTTTTGACACCGACATTGGTGCTTTCATTGAGAGTTCCAATGTGTCGTCATGATAAGGCTTGATAGCTTCCTCAAACATCTTCAACGACGCGGTCCAGGGTGAGGTTTTCCTCCCCGGGCAGATCTTCGTATTCGGAGGCTTCGTACTACGGGCCAACTCGCTTGGCCATCTGGAGCAGATCGATAGCTATGCCCCTGGCCATCAGGTCAGGTTTGGAAGATTGAACTATACTGCCGACATCCGCGGAGACTTGATCTTCGACGGATTCGAGCCCATGTCAGGTGTGCCGAACAGTCACGACGAGCATGACTTAGATCTGCCATCGGACAGTGTTCGGGAGATCGTGCCTGCGGCGGCCCCGGGAATAAATACGGAGCATATCATGCCATCCGAGGACGGGTGGATGGACCCCGCCAAAGAGGCCGCACCCTCAGCGGTGATAGAGCTAAACACTGACCCCATCTCCTATGAGGCCGGTGTCATCGGACCCTCGGACTCATCTCCAGCTACAGGCTCTGAACTGCGTGCATCCGTCCCTATCGAATCTGATTGGGCACCGATCATGGAGTTCACCTCCGCGGATATCTTTCAGCACTCGCCCTTGGGTGACGTGCTAAATTCATTGAGGTCTCTCTCCTTGTCAAGAGGCTCTTGTCCGAACTATGTCCGGCTGGAGTGGGAAGCGGATGACGAAGAAATTCGTTCCCCAACCACCACCCACGAAATAGCCACTGTCGATGACACTTGCTAACACTCACGCAATACTAATGGTTATGGAGTTTCAATCGAACACTGAGAAAGATAGGGGCTTATAGTGTTGCCTCCCAATGTATTCACCTTTGGGTGATGTCAACAATAATAGTTCATGCTAACTTACATCCAATTGGATATATATATCAGGATCTTTCCAATACGAGGTGCTTGCCAAAGGATAAAATGAAAAAGGGAAAGGTGAAGATCACCTTGACTCTTGCATAAAGTAAAAGACATAAAGTAAAAGATAGGCCCTTCGCAGAGGGAAGCAGAGGTTGTCATGCACTTTTATGGTTGGATGCACAAAATCTTAATGCAAAAGAACGTCACTTTATATTGCCACTTGTATATGGATCTTTATTATGCAGTCCGTCGCTTTTATTGCTTCCATAACAAGATCGTATAAAGCTTATTTTCTTCACACTAATAGATCATACATATTTAGGGAGCAATTTTTATTGCTACCGATGACAACTTACTTGAAGGATCTTAATCAGTCCATAGGTAGGCATAGTGGATCTCATGGCAAAACTAGTTTGAGGATATTTGGAAGCACAAGTAGTATCTCTACTTGGTGCAAGGAATTTTGGCTCGCATGAGGGGGAAAGGCAAGCTCAACATGTTTGAATGATCCATGACAATATACTTTAACTGAAATGTGAGAAAACATAACCCATTACGTTGTCTTCCTTGTCCAACATCAACTCTTTAGCATGTCATACTTAATGAGTGCTCACAATTATAAAAGATGTCTAAGATAGTATATTTATATGTGAAATATCTCTTCCTTCAATATTCTTTCATGAATTGTTCAAATGACCAATACAATGCTTGCTAACCTTCAATAAATTTACAACCTCTACTTCTTAGATGTGAAATCATTACTCCCCATGGGATAAGCGAATGAAACATATATAATTTCAGATTTATGACGTTCAACTCATTCAACCATTTACTCATAGGATATAAGTGAAGCACACGAGTAAATGAAAAACTATTCCAAAAAGATATAAGTGAAGATCAATGAGTAGCTAAATAATTATGTAACTATGTGAAGACTCTCTCTCATTAAAGAATTTCAGATCTTGTTATTGTATTCAAACAGCAAACAAAACAAAATAAAATGACAATGCAAGGATAGCATAACTCTTGTGAAGAAGCAAAAAACTTAGGCTCAACCGATACTAACCGATAGTGGTTGAAGAAGAAAGATGGGATGCCTACCAGGGCATCCCCAAGCTTAGATGCTTGAGACTTCTTGATATATTATCTTGGGGTGCCTTGGGCATCCCCAATCTTGAACTTTTGTGTCTCCTTAGTTCCTCTCATATCATGGTTTCTCTATTTCTCAAAAGTTTCATCCACAACAAACTCAACAAGAACTCGTGAGATAGGTTAGTATAAACCAATGCAAAACCTTATCATTTTCTACTGTATAAAATCACTAAAATTATTATTCAACATTGCATAGTAAATGCCTCTGCATATTTAATACTCCTATCCTCAAATAGAATCATTAAACAAGCAAACATATGCAAACAATGCAAAAATAACAGCAATCTGCCAAAACAGTATAGTCTATAAAGAATGCAAGATTCATCATACTTCCATAACTCCAAAAATTATAAGAAAAATACTACGCTGTAGAAGATTTATCATAGCTCATTATGCAAAAATTTCAACATTATACCATTCTCTTACTTTTCTAGGGAATTTTTGCAACAGCGGTAAACTTTCTGTTTTCAAACAGCAACATGTATACTAGCAAAATAAGCATGGTAAAGGCTATCCTTGACTTTTTTATTGAAACTAAAGATGCAAAAAATTATTCTAAATAACAGGAAGCAAATACTAACAAAAAAAATGATGCTCCAAGAAAAACACATATCATGTGGTGAATAAAAATATAGCTCCAAGTAAAGTTACCGATGAACGAAGACGAAAGAGGGGATGCCTTCCGGGGCATCCCCAAGCTTAGGCTCTTGGTTGTCCTTGAATATTGCCTTGGGGTTCCTTGGGCATCTCCAAGATTGGGATCTTGCTACTCCTTATTCCATAGTCCATCTAATCTTTACCCAAAACTTGAAAACTTCACAAGACAAAACTCAACAGGAAACTCGTAAGCTCCGTTAGTATAAGAAAATCAATCACCACTTAGGTACTGTTGTGAACTCATTCTAAATTCATATTGGTGTAATATCTACTGTACTCCAACTTATCTATGGTTCATAACCTCTATACTACTCATAGATTCATCAAAATAAGCAAACAACACATAGAAAACATAATCTGTCAAAAACAGAACAATCTGTAGTAATCTGTATCAAACGTATACTTCTGGAACTCCAAAAATCTTACTAAATTAGGAAGGCATAAGAAATTTGTGTACTAATCCAGATCAAAAAGAATCAGATAAAAAGCACGTTTCTGTGAAGTATCAAAACTAATTTACTGGGTGCAAAAGTTTCTGATTTTCAGCAGGATCAACACAACTATCACCGTAAGCTATCCTAAAGGTCTTACTTGGCACTTTATTGAAACAAAAGCTATAAAACTTGATTAATACAGTAGAATAATCGTGTGGACACACAAAAACAGTAAGGGTAAATATTGGGTTGTCTCCCAACAAGCGCTTTTCTTTAATGCCTTTCTAGCTAGGCATGATGATGACAATGATGCTCACATAAAAGATAAGAATTGAAACATAACGAGGGCATCATGAAGCATATGACTAGCACATTTAAGTCTAACCCACTTCCTATGAATAGGGGTTTTGTGAGAAAACAACTTATGGGAACTATAATCAACTAGCATAGGAAGGCAAAACAAGCATAACTTCAAGATTTTAAGCACATAGAAAGGAAACTTGATATTATTGCAATTCCTACAAGCATATGTTCCTCCCTCATAATAATTTTCAGTAGCATCATGAATGAAATTCAACAATATAACCAGCACCTAAAGCATTCTTTTCATGATCTACAAGCATAGAAAATTTACCACTCTCCACATAAGCAAGTTTATTCTCATCAATAGTAGTGGGAGCAAACTCAACAAAGTAACTATCATGTGAAGCATAATCCAATTGAAAACTAAAATCATAATGACAAGTTTCATAGTTATCATTATTCTTAATAGCATACAAGTCATCACAATAATCATCATAGAGAGCAACTTTATTCTCATAATCAATTGGAACCTCTTCCGAAATAGTGGATTCATCACTAAATAAAGTCATGACCTCTCCAAATCCACTTCCATAATTATCGCAATAAGATTCAACATCCTCCAAAATAGTGGGATCATTACTTCCTAAAGTTGACACTCTTCCAAACCCACTTTCATCAATATAATCATCATAAATAGGAGGCATGCTATCATCATAATAAATATTCTCTTCAAAACTTGGGGGACAAAAAATATCATATTCATCAAACATAGCTTCGCCAAGCTTGTGGATTTGCATATCATTAGCATCATGGATATTCAAGGAATTCATACTAACAACATTGCAATCATGCTCATCACACAAAGATCTAGTACCAAACATTTTAATGCATTCTTCTTCTAGCACTTGAGCACAATTTTCCTTTCCATCATTCTCAAGAAAGATATTAAAAAGATGAAGCGTATGAGGCAAACTTAATTCCATTTTTTGTAGTTTTCTTTTATAAACTAAACTAGTGATAAAACAAGAAACAAAAAGATTCAATTGCAAGATCTAAAGATATATCTTCAAGCACTCACCTCCCCGGCAACGGCGCCAGAAAAGAGCGTGGTTGACGGGGTGTGAGTGCCACTTACCTAGCCTCCCCGGCAATGGCGCCAGAAAAGAGCTTGATTCTACTACACAACCTTCTTCTTTTAGACGTTGTTGGGCCTCCAAGTGCAGAGGTTTGTAGGACAGTAGCAAATTTTCCTCAAGTGGATGACCTAAGGTTTATCAATTCGTGGCAGGCATAGGATGAAGATGGTCTCTCTCAAACAACCCTGCAACCAAATAACAAAAAGTCTCTTGTGTCCCCAACACACCCAATACAATGGCAAATTGTATAGGTGCACTAGTTCGGCGAAGAGATGGTGATACAAGTGCAATATGGATAGTAGATAAAGGTTTTTGTAATCTGAAATTATAAAAACAGCAAGATAACTAATGATAAAAGTGAGCACAAATGGTATTGCAATGGTTGGAAACAAGGCATAGGGTTCATACTTTCACTAGTGCAAGTTCTCTCAACAATAATAACATAATTGGATCACATAACTATCCCTCAACATGCAACAAAGAGTCACTCCAAAGCCACTAATAGCGGAGAACAAACGAAGAGATTATGGTAGGGTACGAAACCACCTCCAAATTATCCTTTTTGCTCAATCTATTCAAGAGTCCGTAGTAAAATAACATGAAGCTATTCTTTCCGTTCAATCTATCATAGAGTTCATACTAGAATAACGCCTTAAGACACAAATTAACCAAAACCCTAATGTCACCTAGATACTCCATTGTCACCTCAAGTATCCGTGGGCATGATTATACGATATGCATCACACAATCTCAGATTCATCTATTCAACCAACACAAAGTACTTCAAAGAGTGCCGCAAAGTTTCTACCAGAGAGTCAAGAAGAAAACGTGTGCCAACCCTTATGCATAGGTTCATGGGCGGAACCCGCAAGTTGATCACCAAAACATACATCAAGTGGATCACGTGATATCCCATTGTCACCACAGATAAGCACGGCAAGACATACATCAAGTGTTCTCAAATCCTTAAAGACTCAATCCGATAAGATAACTTCAAAGGGAAAACTCAATCCATTACAAGAGAGTAGAGGGGGAGAAACATCATAAGATCCAACTATAATATCAAGATAGCTAATGGTACATACCCTCAGCCCCGAGGGTTAACTACTCCCTCCTCGTCATGGAGAGCGCCGGGATGATGAAGATGGCCACCGGTGATGGGTTCCCCTCTCCGGCAGGGTGCCAAAACGGTCTCCCAAGAGGTTTTTGGTGGCTACAGAGGCTTGCGGCAGCGGAACTCCCGATCTATTTTTCGTTTTCGATGGTTTTAGGGTATATGGGAATATATAGGCGAAAGAAGTCGGTCGGGGGAGCCTCGAGGGGCCCACGAGATAGGGGGCGTGCCCAGGGGGTGGGCGTGCCCCCCCACCCTCGTGGCCACCTCTAAGCTTCCTTTACTTCAACTCCAAGTCTCCTGGATCATATCCGTTCCAAAAATAATGCTCCTGAAGGTTTCATTCCGTTTGGACTCCGTTTGATATTCATTTTCCTCGAAATACTGAAACAGGCAATAAAACAACAATATGGGTGCTTGATATATTATCTTGGGGTGCCTTGGGCATCCCCAATCTTGAACTTCTGTGTCTCCTTAGTTCCTCTCATATCATGGTTTCTCTATTTCTCAAAAGTTTCATCCACAACAAACTCAACAAGAACTCGTGAGATAGGTTAGTATAAACCAATGCAAAACCTTATCATTTTCTACTGTATAAAATCACTAAAATTATTATTCAACATTGCATAGTAAATGCCTCTGCATATTTAATACTCCTATCCTCAAATAGAATCATTAAATAAGCAAACATATGGAAACAATGCAAACATAACAGCAATCTGCCAAAACAGTATAGTCTGTAAAGAATGCAAGATTCATCATACCTACCTAACTCCAAAAATTATAAGAAAAATAAAAATATGTAGAAGATTTATCAGAACTCATTATGCAAAAAAATTCAACATTATACCATTCTCTTACTTTTCTAGGGAATTTTTGCAACAGCGGTAAACTTTCTGTTTTCAAACAGCAACATGTATACTAGCAAAATAAGCATGGTAAAGGCTATCCTTGAATTTTTTATTGAAACTAAAGATGCAAAACATTATTATAAATAACACAAAGAAAATACTAACAAAATAAAATGACACTCCAAGCAAAACACATATCATGTGGTGAATAAAAATATAGCTCCAAGTAAAGTTACCGATGAATGAAGACGAAAGAGGGGATGCCTTCCGGGGCATCCCCAAGCTTAGGCTCTTGGTTGTCCTTGAATATTGCCTTGGGGTGCCTTGGGCATCCCCAATATTAGGCTATTGCTACTCCTTATTCATTAGTCCATCTAATCTTTACCCAAAACTTGAAAACTTCACAACACAAAACTCAACAGGAAACTCGTAAGCTCCGTTAGTATAAGAAAATCAAACACCACTTAGGTACTGTTGTGAACTCATTCTAAATTCATATTGGTGTAATATCTACTGTGCTCCAACTTATCTATGGTTCATAACCTCCGATACTACTCATAGATTCATCAAAATAAGCAAACAACACATAGAAAACAGAATCTGTCAAAAACAGAACAGTCTGTAGTAATCTGTATCAAATGTATACTTCTGAAACTCCAACAATCCTACTAAATTAGGAAGGCGTAATACATTTGTGTACCAATCCAAAGCAAAGAGAATCATATAAAAATCACGTTTCTGTGAATTATCAAAACTAATTTACTGGGTGCAAAAGTTTCTGATTTTCAGCAGGATCAACACAACTATCACCGTAAGCTATCCTAAAGGTCTTACTTGGCACTTTATTGAAACAAAAGCTATAAAACATGATTAATACAGTAGAATAATCATGTGGACACACAAAAACATTAAGGGTAAATATTGGGTTGTCTCCCAACAAGCGCTTTTCTTTAATGCCTTTCTAGCTAGGCATGATGATGACAATGATGCTCACATAAAAGATAAGAATTGAAACATAACGGGAGCATCATGAAGCATATGACTAGAACATTTAAGTATAACCCACTTCCTATGCATAGGGGTTTTGTGAGCAAACAACTTATGGGAACAATAATAAACTAGCATAGGAAGGCAAAACAAGCATAACTTCAAGATTTTAAGCACATAGAAAGGAAACTTGATATTATTGCAATTCCTACAAGCATATGTTCCTCCCTCATAATAATTTTCAGTAGCATCATGAATGAATTCAACAATATAACCAGCACCTAAAGTATTCTTATCATGATCTACAAGCATTGAAAATTTACCACTCTCCACATAAGCAAGTTTGTTCTCATCAATAGTAGTGGGAGCAAACTCAACAAAGTAACTATAATGTGAAGCATAATCCAATTGAAAACTAAAATCATGATGACAAGTTTCATGGTTATCATTATTCTTAATAGCATACAAGTCATCACAATAATCATCATAGATAGCAACTTTATTCTCATAATCAATTGGAACCTCTTCCAAAATAGTGGATTGATCACTAAATAAAGTCATGACCTCTCCAAATCCACTTTCATAATTATGACAATAAGATTCAACATCCTCCAAAATAGTAGGATCATTACTTCCTAAAGTTGACACTCTTCCAAACCCACTTTCATCAATATAATCATCATAAATAGGAGGCATGCTATCATCATAATAAATATTCTCTTCAAAACATGGGGGACAAAAAATATCATATTCATCAAACATAGCTTCCCCAAGCTTGTGGGTTTGCATATCATTAGAATCATGGATATTCAAGGAATTCATACTAACAACATTGCAATCATGCTCATCACACAAAGATCTAGTACCAAACATTTTAATGCATTCTTCTTCTAGCACTTGAGCACAATTTTCCTTTCCATCATTCTCAAGAAAGATATTAAAAAGATGAAGCGTATGAGGCAAACTTAATTCCATTTTTTGTGGTTTTATTTTATAAACTAAACTAGTGATAAAACATGAAACAAAAAGATTCGATTGAAGATCTAAAGATATACCTTCAAGCACTCACCTCCCCGGCAACGGCGCCAGAAAAGAGCTTGGTTGACGGGGTGTGAGTGCCACTTACCTAGCCTCCCCGACAACGGCGCCAGAAGAGAGCTTGATGTCTACTACACAACCTTCTTCTTGGAGACATTGTTGGGCCTCCAGGTGCAGAGGTTTGTAGGACAGTAGCAAATTTCCCTCAAGTGGATGACCTAAGGTTTATCAATCCGTGGGAGGCATAGGATGAAGATGGTCTCTCTCAAACAACCCTGCAACCAAATAACAAAAAGTCTCTTGTGTCCCCAACACACCTAATACAATGGCAAATTGTATAGGTGCACTAATTCGGCGAAGAGATGGTGATACAAGTGGAATATGGATAGTAGATAAATGTTTTTGTAATCTGAAATTATAAAAACAGCATGGTAACTAATGATAAAAGTGAGCACAAACAATATTGCAATGGTAGTAAACAAGGCATAGGGTTCATACTTTCACTAGTGCAAGTTCTCTGAACAATAATAACATAATTGAATCACATAACTATCCCTCAACATGCAACAAGAGTCACTTCAAAGCCATTGATCGCGGAGAACAAACGAAGAGATTATGGTAGGGTATAAAACCACCTCAAAGTTATCCTTTTTGCTCAATCTATTCAAGAGTCCGTAGTAAAATAACATGAAGCTATTCTTTCCGTTCAATCTATCATAGAGTTCATACTAGAATAACACCTTAAGACACAAATCAACCAAAACCCTAATGTCACCTAGATACTCCATTGTCACCTCAAGTATTCGTGGGCATGATTATGCGATATGTATCACACAATCTCAGATTCATCTATTCAACCAACACAAAGTACTTCAAAGAGTGCCCCAAAGTTTCTACCGGAGAGTCAAGAAGAAAACGTGTGCCAACCCTTATGCATAGGTCATGGGCGGAACCCGCAAGTTGATCACCAAAACATACATCAAGTGGATCACGTGATATCCCATTGTCACCACAAATAAGCACGACAAGACATACATCAAGTGTTCTCAAATCATTAAAGACTCAATCCGATAAGATAACTTCAAAGGGAAAACTCAATCCATTACAAGAGAGTAGAGGGGGAGAAACATCATAAGATCCAACTATAATAGCAAAGCTCGCGATACGTCAAGATCGTGCCATAGAGAGAACGCGCGAGAGAGAGATCAAACACATAGCTACTGGTACATACCCTCAGCCCCGAGGGTGAACTACTCCCTCCTTGTCACGGAGAGCGCCGGGATGATGAAGATGGCCACCGGTGATGGGTTCCCCCCTCCGGCAGGGTGCCGGAACGGGCTCCCGAGAGGTTTTTGGTGGCTATAGAGGCTTGCGGCGGCGGAACTCCCGATCTATTGTTCATATTTGATGGTTTTAGGGTATATGGTAATATATAGGTGAAAGAAGTCGGTCGGGGGAGCCTCGAGGGGCCCACGAGACAGGAGGGCGCGCCCAGGGGGGGGGGGGTGGGCGCGCCCCCCACCCTCGTGGCCACCTTGAAGATTCCTTTACTTCAACTCCAAGTCTCCTAGATCACATCCGTTCCAAAAATAACGCTCCCAAAGGTTTCATTCCGTTTGGACTCCGTTTGATATTCCTTTTCTTTGAAATACTGAAACAGGCAATAAAACAACAATATGGGCTGGGCCTCCGGTTAATAGGTTAGTCCCAAAAGTAATAAAGTGTATAATAAAGCCCGTAATCATTCAAAACAGATAATAAAATAGCACGAATACTTCATAAATTATAGATACGTTGGAGACGTATCAGCAGCCGAGGAATACAGACTCGAGCGCCCATCCAAAAGTTACCCAAAGCGCAAGTTTCTACCTCAACTCGAGGAGGAGGCATTAAAGCCCACACTACCAGCGCACGATGCGTTTGACCGGCCACCTCGTGGCCGGGACAAAGCAGCGTATCAGCCCGGACTTCAGCCCGCACCCCGTCACCAATCAAACAATAACACTAAGGCCCGGGGCTACACGAGGGACCTGCGAGACGTATTGGAAAACAAATCAGGACAATCAAGATCGATCTATGGATCACGGGGGCGCGCCACAACGCTTGATGATGACCGTCATGCACAAGTCCGGCCAGGCCGAATACAATAGACAAGACTCATTTGAACCGCGTCGTGATGTAGCCCGGCATAGAGGCGCCGCACACCCCCTATGCTTCACTGATGATGTAATGGATCATGAATTCCTAGAAGGGTTCAAACCCATGAACATTGAAACATACGATGGCACAACAGACCCCGCGGTATGGATTGAAGATTTTCTTCTCCACATTCACATGGCCCGCGGCGATGATCTACATGCCATCAAGTACCTCCCACTTAAGCTCAAAGGACCGGCTCGACATTGGCTGAATAGCCTGCCAGCAAACTCCATTGGCAGTTGGGAGAACCTGGAAGAAGCATTCCTTGACAACTTCCAGGGCACTTACGTGCGACCACCGAATGCTGATGATTTTAAGTCACATAACCCAACAGCCCGGAGAGTCAGCCAGAAAATTCTGGACTCGGTTCCTAACTAAAAAGAACCAAATTGTCGATTGTCCGGATGCCGAATCCTTAGCGGCCTTTAAGCATAACATCCGCGGCGAATAGCTCGCCCGACACCTCGGCCAAGAGAAGCCGAAGTCCATGGCAGCCCTCACGACACTTATGACCCGCTTTTGCGCGGGCGAGGACAGCTGGCTAGCTTGTAGCAACATCACACCAAGAAACTCTGACAATTCAGATGCCAGAGATAGCAATAGCAAGCCATGACGCAATAGACACAAGCGTCACAACAATGGCGACAATGCGAAGACATGGCAGTCAATGCCGGATTCAGTGGCTCTAAATCCATTCAGCGAAAAAAGCCATTCAAAAGAAACAATCCAGGCCCATCCAGTTTGGACCGCATACTCGATCGCTTGTGTCAAATTCACGGCACCCTCGATAAACTAGCCAACCACACCAACAGAGAATGCTGGGTGTTCAAACAGGCCGGCAAGTTGAATGCCGAAAACGAGGAAAAGGGGCTGCACAGCAATGACGACGAGGAGCCCCGGCCACCGAACACAGGAGGACAAAAGAAATTTCCTCCCCAGGTGAAAACGGTGAATATGATATACGCAACCCATATTCCCAAGACGGAACGAAAGCGTGCAATAAGGGACGTCTATGCGATGGAGCCAGTCGCCCCAAAGTTCAACCCATGGTCCTCTTGTCCGATCACTTTCGATCGCAGGGACCATCCTACCAGTATCCGTCATGGCGGTTCGACCGCATTGGTCCTCGACCCCATCATTGACGGCTTCCATCTCAAACGAGTTATGGACGGTGGCAGCAGCCTGAACCTGCTCTATCAGGATACAGTGCGCAAAATGGGCATCGACCCCTCAAGGATCAAGCCCACAAAAA
Organism: Triticum dicoccoides; assembly: GCF_002162155.2. Taxonomy (NCBI): domain Eukaryota; kingdom Viridiplantae; phylum Streptophyta; class Magnoliopsida; order Poales; family Poaceae; genus Triticum; species Triticum dicoccoides. The sequence continues at coordinate 51,564,274 of NC_041391.1, forward strand.
CCACCTTTAAAGGTGTCATACCAGGTCTAGAGTCCTGTTGCACGGGCTCAATCACACTGGAAGTGGTCTTCGGGTCTCCGGACAACTTCTGAAGCGAGGAGTTAATCTTTGATATTGTCCCTTTCCGCAGTGGCTATCATGCACTGCTCGGACAAACCGCACTTTCCAGATTCAATGTGGTACCGCATTATGCATACCTCAAGCTCAAAATGCTGGGACCTCGCGGGGTTATAACAATAAATGGAAACACAAAACGCTCGCTCCGTACGGAGGAGCACACTGTGGCCCTCGCAACAGAAGTACAAAGCAGCCTTCTAAGGCAGACCGCCAATTCGGTGATAAAGAACCCGGACACCGTCAAGCGAGTCCGGAGTACCCTACAGCAGGATCGTCTGGCACGTCCGGAGCTCGCCTAGCAATTCGGCCTCCATCCTAGTCCCAATCAAGCAGCGAAATTCATGCCGTGCATACATAATTACGCACTCAAAATACCATAGGCATAGGCGGAGGCACGGCTACGACACGGTCCACAATGCGGCTCAACCGCCCCAGGACCCGTATACCTTCACACCTTTTCTTTTTCAGGTCCCTATTTGCAGGAGGCCCTCCCGATAGTCCGATCATCGGACACATAACGGGATGGAAACACCAAGGAGACAAGAAGCTTTGGCGTACAAGGGAATCCCCAGGTGGTCTCTGATAATGATCGTTATAGCTGTTTTACATACCCACATACAGCTTACCCTTGGCCAGGACATGTCAAATAATCCTATTTTGCTTATTGCACTACTTGTATACATACGCTTTGACATATTATTTAAATAACAACGGAAAATAATGTACAACGTCAGCTTACTATTACATATATTTACCCCTTTCCTTTACTGCTTATTTATTACAAATTGCACCTGTACATTTTGGTACGTCCGGTACGCCAGGGGCTTCAGTGTACCCCATAACACGGCAAGAAAAGTCCGAACACTTTCGACAGTGTGGCACCCCGAACTTATAGCAGTATATGCATCAGCTCCGAATCATGTTTTGGGTCAATAGTTGGGTTTGCCCGGCTCCCATGTTTTGTTACCTTACGTTCCTCTATATCGACTAAGGTAGCACAGGGAGAACTACTGTGATTGTGTCCCGATTCTTTCGGACGAGCACCTCAGTAGAGAAAGCCGAAAACTGACTGTCATGATGGGGTGAGAGCTGGTCGCTGTTCGAGTGGTCTCAAATCCTTAAAGATTTCTTCCGCTTCAGGCGAGGAATTGGCCTTGTCCGATTTCGGCGTGTATAGCGCCCCAAGTTCGGCCTTCCGAATACTAGGGGCTTCGCCAAAATTTAAAATTGTAGACTTCTATGGCTAAGTGAGAGCGATAAGTTGTATAGTCTGATTGCCTTGTTCGTTGCGCTAAACACCTACTTAAAAGGACCAAAAATTTGGATAGAGTGTTTATACTGATCCCGAACACCCCAGTACTAGTTACATGGGGGAAGAAGCCAACGACTGTCCAACTCTCAGATTTCATAAACGGCCGCATAGAAGGTAATATTTTAAATCAATAAGCGTTATATAGCGCACATGAACTCGTTTTCATATTACAGGATGACATGAGTACATTCATTCAAATATTACATCTTTAGCACATTCATCCGCCACAAGGCGGGCACCCTTCACGACATTGTCATAATACTGTTTGGGGTGGTGATGCTCCTTGCCCTTCAGCGGCCCCTCCGTCACCAGCTTCTCGGCGTCCATCTTCGCCCAGTGCACTTTTGCACGGGCCAAGGCCCTGCACGCACCTTCAATGCAAACGGACCACTTAATGACTTCAAGCCGCGGACAGGCATTTACCATCGGCTTTACAAGGCCGAAGTAGCTGTTGGGCAGGGGCTCGCCAGGCCACAGCCGGACTATGAAGTCCTTCATGGATAGTTCGGCCGCCTTGTGCAGTTCAACCAGTTGCTTCAGCTGGTCACTCAAGGGCATCGAATGTTCGGTCCCAGTATATTGAGACCAGAACAACTTCTCTGTTGAGCTCCCTTCTTTGGCACGGTAGAACTCCGCGTCATCCGATATGCTACGCGGCAGATCTGCAAACGCTCCTGGAGAGCTCCGAATTCGGGTAAGTAAAAGGAAAGTCTCCTTCACATGCTTGCTTTGCATAATGAATGCCTTACCCGCCGCTATCTTCTTGGCCGCCTGAATCTCCTGGAGGGCCTTCTGGGCTTCGGCCTTGGCATCTTGCATGCTCTGGAGGGCCTTCGCAAGCTCGGACTCGTGCGTCTTGGAGTTACGCTCCAAGGACTCGATTTTTTTGACAAAGTCCTGGAGCTCTTGCTGGACCTCATCAACCCGAGCCTCCTATTTCTCACGCTCGGTGCGCTCCTTGGCACTTTGTCCTCGGCCTCGGACAGCGCCTTCTTAAGGGCCGCCACTTCGGTCGTGGCCCCTGTTAAAATTCATGATGCTTCTGTTAGCATCAATGATTTTTCCTTTATATGACTCACAGACGGGGCATCGCTTACCTTTGTTCTCCTCGAGCTGCCTCTTCACGAAGCCGAGCTCTTCCTCGGCCCGCCCCAGGCCCCCCTTCAGTTCGGAGACCTCCGTAGTGCGGGCGGCAGTAGCCAGCAGCGACGCCTGCTTATTCACATAGACATGATATGATTAGACTCATGTGGATGTTATTTGATCCTCTGTTCGGCCTTTCTTTCCGAACACCAAACAGAGCATCAGGGGCTACTGTCTATACTGTGATATTTTCTCATAATTCAATTACTTACCTCAAAGCCTGTTAGGAGGCTGGCGCAGGCTTCGGTTAATTCGCTTTTGGCGGACCGAACCTTCTCAATCACTGTACTCATAAGAGTACGGTGTTCTTCTTCAATGGAAGCGCCCTGAAGCGCTTCCAGCAAGTTGTCTGATGCCTCTGGATGGACAGAGGTCATCGGCACAGGCGGCTCGCCCACCTTAGCGAGGGCCTGCCTGCCTGAATTCGGAACCGCTGGAGGTTCCGGCGCAGTATCCGGCTAGGGTCCAAACTTACTGCGGCCCCCCTCATCAGAATCCATGATGGTCTCCCTCCCCATGTGCCCGGCGTCGGGGATTTCGCCTTGGGGCGCCTCCAGAATTGTCTCCCCCTGGCTAGTATCCTCTGAGACAATACCTCGGTGTCGTCCGCGTGCTGGGGGGTGGTGGCCGTCGAGGGCGAATCGCTGTTCATCGCCGACGCGCTCGAAGACCCATCCTAGGAGGATAAGTCAATGTGGGCTTTGGACGGACTGCACGATCATATTTAATATGATAAGAAGCAATAAAGCGAAACATGCGAGAGATTTTATGGTATCCGGATACTTACGACTTCGCCAGGGGCTTGTCCCTGGGCAGCCACTCCTCGTCGCTGTAGGCGGCTGTTGTGGAGTGGTCCGGAGGGAGGGCCCTTCCCTTCTTGGACCCTTCGGCCTCCCCAGATGGGGCGGCCTTCCTTTTCTTCTCCCCTCGGTTTGGGGGGGGGAGGGTTTTACTCTTCCTCGTCCTTGTTTTCATTGGAGGAGTGCGCCTCGGTGTCTTCGAACGATGAGTCCGATACAACCTTGCACCGGAGACCTTTCCTGGTCCCCATGGCCTTCTTCTTGGCCTTCTTCTCCGGCACCTCATAGGGCGCGAGAAACAGCATCTCCGTTAGGAGAGCCGTCGCTGGATCTTCAGGTAGTGGAGCTGGGTAGTCGATCCTCTTCGCTGTCGCCACCCAGTCCTATTAAATTAGTGTGGAGGCTTAGATTCCTTTCATGAATATACTGGGGAAATGAGCATCTTGTAAGACAAAGAGAACTTACCGGATTGGTGGGTGAGGGAGTCCTGGACTAGGGGGTGTCCGGATAGCCGAACTATCATCATCGGCCGGACTCCAAGACTATGAAGATACAAGATTGAAGACTTCGTCCCGTGTCCGGATAGGACTTTCCTTGGCGTGGAAGGCAAGCTTGGCAATACGGATATGTAGATCTCCTACCATTGTAACCGACTCTGTGTAACCCTAGCTCTCTCCGGTGTCTATATAAACCGGATGGTTTTAGTCCATAGGACGAACAACAATCATACCGTAGGCTAGCTTCTAGGGTTTAGCCTCCTTGATCTCGTGGTAGATCTACTCTTGTAATACCCACATCTTCAATATCAATCAAGCAGGATGTAGGGTTTTACCTCCATCAAGAGGGCCCAAACCTGGGTAAAACATTATGTCCCTTGTCTCCTGTTACCATCCGCCTAGACGCACAGTTCGGGACCCCCTACCCGAGATCCGCCGGTTTTGACACCGACATTGGTGCTTTCATTGAGAGTTCCTCTGTGTCGTCACCGATAGGCTCGATGGCTTCTTCGATCATCAACAACAACGTAGTCCAGGGTGAGACCTTCCTCCCCGGACAGATCTTCGTATTCGGCGGCTTTGCACTGCGGGCCAATTCGCTTGGCCATCGGGAGCAGATCGAAAGCTACGCCCCTGGCCGTCAATTCAGATTTGGAAGTTTGAACTTCATGGCTGACATCCGCGGGGACTTGATCTTCGATGGATTCGAGCCACAGCTGAGCGCGCCGCACTGTCACGACGGGCATGATTTAGCTCTGCAGCCGGACAGTACCCTGGAGGCCGCACACGAGTCCGCTCCGATCTTCAATTTGGAGCCGGCTGCGTAGATCGAGGATGGGTGGCTAGACACCGCCTCGGGGGCTGCAACCTCTACGGCGATAGAGCCGAACACTGACTTTGTCCCTCATGAAGCTCGTGACTCCGAGGTGCCGGACTCCTCGCCGGACTCCGAACCTCCCGCGCCCCTCCAATCGAATCCGATTGGGCGCCGATCATGGAGTTCACCGCTGCGACATCTTTCAACACTCACCTTTCGACGACATCTTGAATTCGCTAAAGTATCTCTCGTTATCAGGAGAGCCCTGGCCGGACTGCGGTCAGGACGGTTGGGATGCAGACGACGAAGAAATTCAAAGCCCACCCACCACCCACTTAGTAGCCACTGTCGACGATCTAACCGACATGCTAGACTTCGACTCCGAAGACATCGACGGTATGGACGACGATGCCGGAGACGACCAAGAACCACCGCCTACTGGGCATTGGAAAGCCACCTCATCATATGACATATACATGGTGGATATCCCAAAGGATGGGAATGGCGAAGGAACAGCGGAGGATGACCCCTCCAAGAAACAGCCCAAGCGCCGGCGTCAGCGGCGCCGCTCTAAATCCAGCCACAACAAGAATGGAGATTCCGGCACCGGAGATAATAACACCCCAGACAGTGCCGACGACAACCCCCTCCAGCAAGATTCAGCACAGGAGGACGGAGGTGCCAGCCCTCATGAGAGAACAGCAAACAAAGAAGTAGAGGATTACATGCCTCCCTCCGGAGACGAGGCAAGCCTCGACAACAACGAATTCGTCGTGCCTGAGGATCCCGTCGAACAAGAGCATTTTAAACGCAGGCTTATGGCCACGGCAAACAGCCTCAAGAAAAAGCAGCAGCAGGTTAGAGCTGATCAAGATCTGCTAGCCGACAGATGGACTGAAGTCCTTGCGGCCGAAGAGCATGAGCTTGAACGCCCCTCCAAAAGCTACCCTAAACGCAAGATGCTCCCCTGATTAGAGGAGGAGGCATATGAACCTGCATCACCAGCAGACAATACGGCAGACCGACCACCCCGTGGCCGCGACAGAGAGGCCTCTAGGCCCTCCACTAGAACCGTACCCCGGCATCGCTCGAAAAGCACAAGGCCACAGGGGAACGCTCTGGACTTGCGAGATATATTGGAGGATAAGGCAAGACAATCAGGCTCGATCTATGGATCGCGTGGGCGCCCCATGATACGTGACGACAACCGTCGCGCCGAACACAGTAAGTCCGGCCGGGCCGAACAAAGTAGACAAAGCTCTTTTGAACTCCGTCGTGATATCGCCCAATACAGAGGCGCCGCACACCCGCTATGCTTCACAGATGAAGTAATGGATCATCAAATCCCCGAAGGGTTTAAACCCGTGAACATTGAATCTTATGATGGCACAACAGACCCCGCGTTTTGGATCGAGGACTATCTCCTTAATATCCACATGGCCCGCGGTGATGATCTCCACGCCATCAAATACCTCCCACTCAAGCTTAAAGGACTAGCCCGGCATTGGCTTAACAGCTTGCCAGCAGAGTCAATTGGGAGTTGGGAAGACCTGGAAGCCGCATTCCTTGATAAATTCCAAGGCACGTATGTGCGACCACCAGACGCTGACGACCTCAGCCATATAATTCAGCAGCCAGACGAATCGGCCAGACAATTCTGGACACGGTTCTTAACCAAGAAAAACCAAATCGTCGACTGTCCGGATGCGGAGGCCCTCGCGGCCTTCAAACATAACATCCGCGACGAGTGGCTTGCCCGGCACCTGGGACAGGAAAAGAAGAAATCCATGGCAGCCCTCACATCACTCATGACCCGCTTCTGCGCGGGTGAGGACAGCTGGCTAGCACATAGCAACAACCTCAGCAAAAATTCTGGCAGTCCGGATATCAAGGACCGCAATGGCAGGTCGCGTCGCAACAAAAACAAACGCCGCATTAACGGCGATAATAGTGAGGATACGACAGTCAATGCCGGATTCAGAGGCTCTAAACCCGGTTAGCGAAAAAATTCATTCAAAAGAACTACTCCGGGTCCGTCCAATTTGGACCGAATACTCGACCGCTCGTGCCAGATACACGGCACCCCCGAAAAGCCAGCCAACCACACCAACAGGGACTGTTCGTTATTCAAGCAGGCAGGCAAGTTAATTGCCGAAAACAACGACAAGGGGCTGCATAGCGATGACGAGGAAGAGACCCGACCGCCGAACAATAGAGGACAGAAGGGTTTCCCCCCACAAGTGCGGACGGTGAACATGATATACGCAACACACATACCCAAAAGGGAGCGGAAGCGCGCACTCAGGGATGTATACGCGATGGAGCCAGTTGCCCCGAAGTTCAATCCATGGTCCTCCTGCCCGATCACTTTTGATCGAAGGGACCACCCCACCAGCATCCGCCACGGCGGATTCGCCGCATTGGTTTTAGACCCAATCGTCAATGGATTTACCTCACCAGAGTCCTGATGGACGGCGGGAGCAGCCTGAACCTGCTTTATCAGGATACAGTGTGCAAAATGGGCATAGACCCCTCAAGGATTAAACCTACCAAGACAACCTTTAAAGGCGTCATACCAGGTGTAGAAGCCAATTGTACAGGCTCAGTTACACTGGAAGTGGTCTTCGGATCCCCGGATAACTTCCGAAGTGAGGAGTTAATCTTCAACATAGTTCCGTTCCGCAGCGGCTATCATGCTATGCTCGGACGTACCGCATTTGCAAAGTTCAATGCGGTGCCGCACTATGCATACCTCAAGCTCAAGATGCCAGGCCCTCGAGGAGTCATCACGGTCAACGAAAACACTGAACGCTCTCTCCGAACGAAGGAACATACAGCGGCTCTCGCGGCAGAAGTACAGTGCAGCCTCCTAAGGCAATTCTCGAGTCCGGCCGTTAAGCGACCGGACACGGCTAAACGCGCCCGGAGTAACCGACAACATGACCACCTGGCACGTTCCGAGCACGCGTAGCAGTGCGGCCCCAACCCCAGCCCCTGCAAAATTTCAAGACAGGTCCTTCGCGTACACCATTACGCTCTGGATATACCATGGGCATGGGGGGAGGGGCACGACCACGATAGGCCCAGAATGCGGCTTAACCACACCAGGGGCTCTCAAGTGTGTCGTTCTTTTTTCTTTTCTCTCTTTTTCTTATTTTTACCCACAGGACTCCGTTCATCAGAGGCCCTGTCCGGCAGCAGACCTGCCGAACTCACGATGCAATAGCCAGGGAAAGAAAAAGGCCACGACAAATATCCGGGTGGTCTCCATTACGAGCATTAAATCTGTTTTATACACCATTCCGCGGCCTACCCCTGGAGGGGGACATGTTTAATAGTCCCACCCCTTGCTTATCGCACCATTTGTATCGTTCTGCATCCATAGCAGTATTTCTTGAATAAATAATGCAGCACCTTTTTGCTTACAATTGCATTTCTTTCTTATACATATGTTCATTTATGACATGTTGCATCCGTACACTTTGGTACGGCTAAATACACCAGGGGCTTATGTTTCCCGCATCATGGTGTGATAAGTCCAAACACTTTCACAAGTGCGGCACCCCGAACTTATAGCATTATATGCATCGGCTCCGAATCATGTCTTGGGTCAATAGTTGGGTTTGCCCGACTCCCATGTTTTGGTACCTTATGTTCCGTTGTATCGGCTAAGGTAGCACTGGGAGAACCACTGCGATTGCGCCCCAGTTGAGCTGGGCGAGCGCCTCAGTGGAGAAAGCTAAAACTGGCCGTCATGATGAGGCGAGAGCCGGTCGCTGTTCGAGATGTTTTTTTGAGTCCCTAAAGACTTATGCCGCTTAGAGCGAGGAACCGGCTTTGTCCGGCCAAGGCGTGGATAGCGCCCCAAATTCGGCCTTCCGAACACTAGGGGCTTCACCGAAATTTCAAATTATAGAATTCTATGGCTAAGTGAGAGTGTTCAAGCATTATAAGTCCGGTTGCCTTGTTCGTTGTGTTGAGCGCCTCCCTAGATGGACCCAAAAATGGGAACAAGAGTGCTCAAATTTATCCCGAACACCCCAGCACTCGTGGCATGGGGGCTGAAGCCGATGACTTGCCATCTCTCAGATTTGATAAACAGCCGCACAGAAGGTAATATTTTAAATTAATAAGCGTTGCTTAGCGCATATGAACAAAGTTTTCAGCGCACAGGATAACAAAATGCGAGTCTACTCAAATATTACATCTTTGGAGCACTCACCCGCAATAATGCGGGCACCCTTCAGGACACTCTTATAATACATCTCGGGCGTGCGATACTCCTTGCCCAGCGGTGGCGCGTCCGTCACAAGCTTCTGAGCATCCATCTTGCCCCAGTGCACCTTTGCGCGGGCAAGGGCCCGACGGGCACCTTCAATGCAGGCGGAGTGCTTGATGACTTCAACCCATGGACACGCATCCACCAGCCGCCGCACCAGGCCGAAGTAGCTCCCAGGCATGGCCTCCTTAGGCCACAGCCGAACTATGAGGCCCTTCATGGCCTGTTCGGCCACCTTGTGGAGCTCGACCAGCTACTTCAGCTGGTCGCTAAGGGGCACCGGATGTCCGGCCTTAGCATACTGAGACTAGAAGACCTTCTCCATCGAGCTCCCCTCCTCGGCCCTATAGAAAGCGGCAGCTTCGGACACGCTGCGGGGAAGATCTGCGAACGCTCCTGGAAAATGCCTTACCCGCTGCTATTTTCTTCAACGCCTCGACTTGCTGGAGGGCCTTATAGGCTTCGTCCTTAGCGGCTTTGGCACTCTCAAGAGCCGTTGCAAGCTCGGACTCTCGAGTCTTTGAGTCACGCTCCAAACTCTCATGTTTTTCCACTAGAGCCTGGAGCTCTTGCTGTACCTCCACCACCCGCGCCTCCTGCCGCTCTCGCTCGGTGCGCTCCGGGGCTGCATTACGTTCGGCCGCGGACACCGCCTCCTTCAGGGTCGCCACCTCGTTTGTGGCCCCTGCAATACCCACGTTATCCTTGTCATTCTTCTTGCAACCAAATCCTTTTCTGTAAGGTACAATTTTAATAAGGTGTTACTCACCTTCCTTGTCCTCGAGCTGCTTCTTGGCACGGCCGAGCTCGCTCTCGGACCGCTCGAGGCTTTGCTTGAAAGTATTGACCTCCGCAGTCAGTGCGGCAGAGGTCAGCAGCACAACCTGCAATCCCATATTGACATATTTTTTATATGACTCCTGCGTACATCTTTTTAGATCCTCGGTCCGTCTTTTCTTTCCGAATACCGAACCGAGCATCAGGGACTACTGTCAATGCGGTACTATTTTACATATATCAAAATTCTTACCTCAAAGCCTGTTAGAAGGCTGCTGCAGGCTTCGGTCAGCCCGCTCTTGGTGAGCTGAACCTTCTGAATCACCGCACTCATAACAGTGCGGTGTTCCTCTTCGATGGAGGCGCCATTGAGCGCCTCCAGCAAACTATCCGGCGCCTCCGGTTGGACGGAGACTGCCGGTGTCACGGTCTTTCCCTTCTTACGAAGGGGCCGCCCGCCGAACTCCGGAGCCACTACGGGTTCCGGGGCCAAGTCCGGTGCAAAGTCCGGGAGGTTTCCCTGCGGCACCTCTGGGGCCTCCTCCTCCTGGCGGGTCCCTTCCCGGGATCCCACCTCGGCATCGTCCGTATCACGGGGGGTGCAGGCGGTCAGAAGGGAATCCATATCCGACGCACCCAAGGACCCGCTCGACGAAGCGGGAAAGTCATCCTTGGGTGGACTGCAGGGTTGTATGCGGCATTAGAAAGACACTATGTGGCGAAAAGAAAAACCATGAAGTTATTCGGGAGTTCGGATACTTACGATCTCGCCAGGGGCTTGGCCCTTGGAGGCCAATCCTCGTCGTCATCTTCGGCGTTGGCAGAGCAGTCCGGGGGAAGAGTCCTTCCCTTCTTGGACCCTTCGGCCTCCCTCGTTGGGGAAGCCTTCCTTTTCTTCCCTCCCCCCGCTGGGGGAGAGGCCTTCTTCTTCTCCTCCTCGCCTTTGTGGGAGGAGTCTGCCTCGGAGTCATCGTCCGATGACACCTGAAAACGGGAACTCTTTCGAGTGCCCGTGGCCTTCTTCTTGGCCTTCTTATCCGGCACCACGTGGGGTGCCGGAGCCAGCAGCCCCGTTAAGTGGGCGTCCGCTGGGTCCTCTGGCAATGGGGCCGGACAGATAGTCTATTTAGCCTTCTTCAACCAGTCCTATTAAAGGAGGGGGAGTTTAGATCCCGCATAGAGTCAAACTATGGAAAACAAGTGTCCCGTAAAGGGAAAAATCGCTTACCTCGCTAGCCGGACGCTGCGAGCTGAATCCGCGATCTTCGGTAGCGGATGTGGGGGCCTCGGCACCCTTAAACAGCACCCTCCAGGCATCTTCGTACGTAGTGTCGAAGAGCCCGCTCAAAGTCTGGTGCTGCGCTGGATTGAACTCCCACATATTGAAGCCCTATCGTTGGCACAGGAGAATCCGACGGATGAGCATGACCTGGACTACGTTGACAAGCTTGAGCTTCTTGCTCGCTAGCTTTTGGATGCAGGCTTGGAGTCCGGTCAGCTCCTCCGAATAACCCCATGTCCGGCCGCTCTCTTTCCAGGAGGTGAGCTGTATGGGGATGCCAGATCTGAATTCGGGGGCCGCTGCCCATTCAGGGTCGCGCGGCTCGGTGATATAGAACCACCCCGATTGCCACCCCTTAACGGTTTCCACGAAAGTGCCCTCAAGCCAAGTAACGTTTGGCATCTTGCCCACCATGGCGCCTCCGCACTCCGCTTGGCTGCCCTTCACAACCTTCGGCTTGATACTGAAGGTCTTGAGCCACAAGCCTAAGTGGGGCTGGATGCAGAGGAAGGCCTCACACACGACGATAAACACCGACATGTTGAGAATGATATTCGGGGCCAGATCATGGAAATCCAGGCCGTAGTAGAACATGAGCCCCCGGACAAAGGGGTGGATTGGGAAGCCCAGTCCGCGGAGGAAATGGGAAAGAAATACTACCCTCTCATGGGGCCTGGGGGTGGGGATGAGCTCCCCCTCGTCGGGGAGCCGATGCGCGATATCGCTGGACAGATATCCGGCGCTGCGCAGCTTCTGGATGTGCCCCTCCGTAACGGAGGAGGCCGTCCAACTTGCCTCCCGCTCCGGACATAGTTGGAGAAGGTTGAGGTGAGATGTGCGGACTTGGGAGCTGGAGCTCGAGTTCGCGGAGATGGATAAGCCAAGGAGGAAGAAGGCGCAGGTAAAAGGGTTGGATCTTTATCCCCTTATATGGGCGGACGAAACCATGCTTCCCCACCGGCCTGATAAAACTCGCTTATCTCCCAAGCGCCGCAATCAATGGCACGGTTGGGTTACCCATGTCCGTATTGATGGGAATCCCGGAATAAGGGGAACACGATCTCTGCTTCGACAAAACGTGCCAAGGAAACCGCTTCGCTAAACACGCTGAGGTGGTACAATAAAAACGATTCGAGTAAAGGCTTGGTTGTGGTGTGACGTCACGCCACCAAATACGTCAGCAGATTGAATTTGTGTAAATATTATTCTCTCTACGGTGGTATGTGGAATTTATTTTGCAGAGCCGGACACTGCCCTGGTGTTCACAATCTTCTATAAATTATTCGGAGGAGGAACCCGCCTTGCAACGCCGAAGACAATATGCGCGCCGGACTCGTCGTCATTGAAGCCTGGTTCAGGGGCTACTGAGGGAGTCCTGGACTAGGGGGTGTCCGGATAGCCGAACTATCATTATCGGCCGGACTCCAAGACTATGAAGATACAAGATTGAAGACTTCGTCCCGTGTCCGGATGGGACTTTCCTTGGCGTGGAAGGCAAGCTTGGCAATACGGATATGTAGATCTCCTACCATTGTAACCGACTCTGTGTAACCCTAGCCCTCTCCGGTGTATATATAAACTGGATGGTTTTAGTCCGTAGGACGAACAACAATCATACCATAGGCTAGCTTCTAGGGTTTAGCCTCCTTGATCTCGTGGTAGATCTACTCTTGTAATACCCACATCTTCAATATCAATCAAGCAGGACGTAGGGTTTTACCTCCATCAAGAGGGCCCGAACCTAGGTAAAACATCGTGTCCCTTGTCTCCTGTTACCATCCGCCTAGACGCACAGTTCGGGACCCCCTACCCGAGATCCACCGGTTTTGACACCGACAGTGGGTGATAACCCACAAGTGTAGGGGATCGCAACAGTTTTCGATAAGTAAGAGTGTCGAACCCAACGAGTAGCTAAAGGTAGAACAAATATTCCCTCAAGTTCTATCGACCACCGATACAACTCTACGCACGCTTCACGTTCGCTTTACCTAGAACAAGTATGAAACTAGAAGTACTTTGTAGGTGTTGTAGTATAGGTTTGCAAGATAATAAAGAGCATGTAAATATAAACTAGGGGCTGTTTACATAAAGATGCAAGAAAGTAAATATAGCGAGTGTGGAAAAGTGGTGGTACACTACAAAAAAATACACTTCCGTGATGATACGTGTTTGTCACAATAGGTCGCGTTTTTTGTCATGCATGTACATCCATGACAAATTTATGACAGAATCAAGATAGTCATACCTGTGCTATCGTAGAAGTGTTCCATGACATTACCAAAATTATCATCACGAAAGTGTCCACTTCCATGACGATAAATCGCGCATCACAGAAGTGCTTTCGTCAAGGGTGACCGACACGTAGCATCCACCGTAATGGAACACCGTTAAGCTATCGGGTCGGGTTTTGGATCCGATAACCCGTTAATAGCCCCGACCAATGGGGATTTTCCACGTGTAAAATCATCATTGGCTGGAGGAAACACGTGTCGGCTCATCGTTGGGACAGATGTCATCCACTCAGTGGACAGAAGGCGTCTATGACACGTCAACACGTGGCACGGCCCAACAAGTTTAAATGGGCCGGCCCAACTAAAGGCCCAAAAGATTTTGCGGCCCTTAATGGGCCGGCCCAGTTAAAGGCCCACGAGATTTTGCAGACTATAATGGGCTGGCCCAGCCAAAGGCCCACAAGATTTCGCAGGCCATAATAGGTCAGCCCAGGTAAAGGCCCACAAGATTTTTGTGTGCCATAATGGGCCGGCCCAGGTAAAGGCCCACAAAATTCTTGTGGATCATAATGGGCCGGCCCAGCTAAAGGTCCACGAGATTGCACCGACATTAATGGGCAGGCCCAACTGTAGGCCCACAAGATTTTGAGGACCCTAGTAGGCCGGCCCATTAACTAGCTGCCATGTTTTGGGCCAAATGCCGACCCGTAATTGATCCGGTCCATTAATGGCCTGCCACATTCCGGGCCTAATAATGGCCCATATAAGATCCGGCCCGTTAAAAGCCTCCCACTTTTTGGGCCAAATCACGACCCAGATCAGGTCCGGCCCTTTAAGAGGCTTTGGGCTCAATTATGGCACATATCAGATTCGGCCCGTTGACCGGACGCTATGCTTTTGGGCCCACTTGCTAAAGGCCCATTTAGTAATTTGGCCTGATATTAGTTTCGTCCTGTTAAGGGACCATTTAACATTTCGGCCCTATATTAATTTCAGCCTGTTAAAAGCCCGTCATATAGTTGGGCCTAACTATGACCCAGTTTGCATCCGGCCTACTAGCAATCGATATCTGATGGGGCCAAACAAGGACCGAGACAACTTTGGCCTATTAAAAGCCCGTGAATTGATTCGCACAATCATGGTCCGGGGTCCATTTCGGGCTGTCGCCGGCCTGTGAGCTATTCGGCACGTTGTAGGCCCAGCCTACTTCTCAGCCTCCTAAAAGCCCATTGAGTTTTCTTGCGAAAAGAGGGCCGGGGGTTACTCAGCCTATTAAAGGCCCGAATCTACTAGTGGGCCAGTTTGACGGGGCCCATGACGTGGATCATACATCGTGATTGCATGACGGCCCGATTGTGTACCGTAATTTTACGGTTTGGCCGGTTTACTGCAAAGGCAGGACATATATACAGTAAAATAACTGCAGCATCATGAATAAGAAAAAACCTAGACTATACAATAAAGAAATTACGGCATATTACATCCACTGGGCATCAAAGTTCGCCACTACGATAATAAAGCACAAGCAGACAACCGATTACATCCACCGTGCATCAAAGATCGCCACCAGTGCAAATAAACACGCCGACACAATAATATACAAAACCGACAACACTTCAATAGAGTTCAAGAAAGGTTAGCCCTGCTGGGGAGCTGCAGCGCAAGCAGGTGAGCAAGATGATGAGACTGCGCTTGTTCAACACTTATATCTTCCTCAGTCTGAAAGATAAACAAGCAGACATATGACAGGTTTCGCACATAAAAGTATCAGTGCTGACAATTCATCACATTTCTTACTGACGAATAAAGTGACATAGTTTAAAATTGCATTAACACAATATGGTATTGTTCAGGTCAAGACATGGCAGGAAATGACATTGTGAAGGAGTGGGCAGCTTCACGACACCACTGCATTACAGATCAAGAACTCATATTATCAATGGTTAGTGTGCTGTCAATTTATCCCATTTCAGATTGACAAATAAAGAGATGGTTTAAATAATAGTAGAATGATATGACATTGTTCATAGTTAAGACATTGCAGAATATGACATTGTGCTGTGGTGGGTAGGTTCACCACACCACTGGATTACGGATGAAGAACAGAAGCATACATGCAGTGCAAAAGAAGATCACTTGCTCTGAATAGTTTAATTTACATGGTATGAAGAAGGAACTTGGTTGTACAACTAAAAACTTAAATTGAGAAGGACAAACTTTTGTTTATGAACTACATAATAAACTTTAAACATGCAATTTGATGCAAACACCAAAAATAAACAACTGTTGCAGTCATGCCTAACCAAATATACACAACAAAGTTTGAAGGCTTGAGAAGGACAAACTTACATTACTAGTGAAGACAGGCTCTATAAAGCCCTTGTCCATGCTGATGGGGGGGGGGGGCAATTCAAGAAGTTTAGCACAAAATCTTCTTCATAAGCATTGCCTTTATTCTAGATTTTGTTAAGAGTAAATATAGATGTGATAATATACGAAAAAATGGAGAATATTTAAGATAAGATGAATGTGCAGCGATACAGGCAAAAGGCACAGCCAAGAGCAATGCACAGCTAAACTTCTTCAGTACCAACCTTATGGTAAGAGTAAATATAGATCTGATGTGTAGAAAATGGAGGGCAAAGGAAAATAAGCTGTAGAGTGATGGTACATGAGCAAGTACTTGTCAATATAAGTACACTGATAAAGGACATCATGTACTTACAAGAACAATGCAGAGCTAAAAAAATTCATTGGCATTGGATATATTCTACACTAATGTAACCATTCATACAGATCAGATAATTTGGTGCGAATAATTGATAAGCAAGCTATCATGCATACTGCTGTCACATAATGAACCAGGTATGTATGCAAGTACAGTGATACAGGACAACAAGTACTAACAAGAGCAAAGCTGCGGGCAGCATATTTGCGATATCCTGTCGTTCTTTTCAAACCGGAATTCTTCTTCGAGCTGATTTCCTGCAAAAAAGATCTGTAAGGCACATGCGGAAAAGTAGAAGTTCAAATTGTCATGTGATTTCATAGACAGTACCTCATCCTGGGAATGAGACCAGTGCATAACAAGGTTTTTCCATTGAATGTCTTCTAAATTTAGCACAGCAGACTTCACTGGAAATTCGTTTATAGACTTGCCATCAAAGTGTGATTTCCTCAGGTAACACAGATACTGCTGCAATGCTTCCTTGAAAAGCACAAGCAAGCTTTGATCGTCATGACTATCTAGATTGACCCTCACCTAGTTACAACAATGTAATGTAAATCATTGATGTGTTCGATCAACAGAAAACAGGAAAATAATAACCATGAATAATAGCACTTACACGTAAGTTGGACAGGAAGATGTGAAAATGGTGTTTGTCTTCACTATAATCTTCCCATGATGGGAATATATGCATGTAGTCCCTAACAACATTGAAAGCATTGTCTTTTAAACTGGGAATAAATGGAATGGGGTTCCAATCTGCAGGAATTGGCCGTCTCTACAGTTGGGATAGGTCTTCGGCCGGTGGACTTGTTGTACTTTTTGCTGGAGTGGGATTTTTCTGTGGTACGGCTGGTGCTCTGGCAAATGAAATCGGTATACCTTTTGCTGGAGTGCAGGTCCTGTGTGGTGGGGCTAGTGGTGTGGCCAGTGAAGTATGGGTACAGTCTGCTGGAGGCGGTCATATGTTTTGTGTCACTGGTTGTACAGCCAATATAAGTGGGGCACTGTCTGATTTCTCCGGCACCACCATGTTTTTCAAGGACTTTGCTGATGCTCCTTCAGGTTCGGCAATCACCCTCTTTCTTTTTGATGTCTGATGCACAAGAACAACATTTGAGTGAAAAAACATGGTATGACGACAGATGGAATATGTATTGATAATGGATGGGCATGGCATCTCGAGTTATATGATGAGTAAACTAAGCAGATGGTGGTGCAACAAAGTAGAAGAAATGCAAGACAACATATGCAAGATACGCGCAATCAATAAAACCTTTTCCAATTAGAACATGCGCCTTGATGGGTGAACAGGACAGGCCATCTGCCTTTGACTCCTCGAGGTTAGAATAGTCATTAGGATGATATTCTGAACAAGAATCAACAGGTGGGGAGTGTACGAGTTTCATTGCTTCCAGAATGGCACTCAATGCCTTGGTGCCAATTTTGTAAGTCATCGCAATGTTCCACAATATTCTTCTGATGCGCGGATTCTGATATTCACTGTAATTGTGTATAATATCTGAGAACCATGAAAACATAAATAGTTGTGAGATTATCTTTGTAATGCAGATGATATTCTAATATAGGGGCGCCCCTGTAAACACTTATGTGCTATCACTGGATTCTGATGAGAGAGCTCATGTGTGCTGTAATATCGTGCGTGCATTTATATAATCTGGCACAAGTACACAAAAAAATAGGCTCCAGAAGTAAGGATAGATGGCAGATGATAGGTACATAATATACTGTATATAGAGTTTATTGTCAAACCATGATAACAAGAGCACAGAACAACTAGGCAGATCTAGTGTACATAACAGGGGTACACCATAACCACGATATATAAATCAGGAAAGTGGAACTGGCTTGAAAATATGGTGTTGTATTGCCGCTAGTAATTGAAAGCCTATCGATCACGTACACGCGAGCACTATCGAACATGGTAAAGAAGAGCAAGCAGATTTTGGATAATAAAATGTTGGTTGCGCAGTGCCCACACATGATGAGCCAGAGCGCATTAAGAATGCAACTCCCAGCTATCTCTCGACCATTTCAGGCGGTTGGATGAAGATCCTACGTCTCCTAACTCTTCTTCTTCCTCGTCTCTGATTCTTCCCATACAGAACACCGCACAGGCCGCCGGCCGGACCGCCGGCCCCCACCGCCTGTGTTCCTCCGCCACCCCCACCCCCACCCGCATCGAGTTTTCTTCGTTCGGCGAGGCCCCACAACCACCCGAGCCCCTTGGATCGCACCGGCGAACTCCGACGAGCTCTGAAAAATTGACTGACCCAATTTTGAAATTTAGTCTACTGTGATTTAACTAGTGTGGAATATAAAAGGGGAAAACCATAAGCATTGGGAGTATAGTGTTGAGCATGCCATAGCGGATCTGAAGTACAAACCGGACAAAGGCAACTTCGCAACCAAGACAAGAAATCAGAGTAAAGCAGTGGCGATTTATTTTCTTGCTGCGATAAATAAGTTGAGCAGATACGAAAGAGTACCGCCTCTGGTGCGGCGCCATGTACGCATCTGCTGAGAATTTGATGGTGCTGCGGTAGCGATGGCTGTCGGCGGCGTGGAAGCAGATCTAGGAGGGCAGACGGTGGCGGCGGGGCGCGGTGGATGAGACGGTCATAGGAGCGGCGCCAGCAAGGTGGACGACAGCAGGGATGAAGCGAGAGGACGGGATGCAAGGATCCCGGTCCGAAGGCGTGGATGAGAGAGGTCGATCTCTTGTAATGGACGGCGGCGTCGGGGTATCAGCTCCGGCATGGTGGAGGAGGACGGCGGTGGATGGGGTGGTGGACGGCAGCGGACGGAGGGGGGTGGGGTGGAGAGGCTGTTTTGGCACCCATGGAGTACGAATGGGGAAAAGGGAGGTAGAGAGGAAGGGGGGAACCATGTATTCAGGGCGCGCTTGTCTCAAATGCGACAAAATTTACAAACTTAGCCCCCGTTTCAAATTTCTACTACATCACAACAACATTAGTCGGTTGGGGATAGGACGGTAATCTCGCATACACCGAATATTTGCCGACGAGAGTTTGTTTTTGGCGCCCACCGTGTATGAATATGAATCGGGGAGGGAGTCGATTTCGGCCGAGGGCACATTGTGTTTTGGCACCCACCGTGTATGAATCCGGGTGAGAGGCGGTTACGTCACGTTTGGGTGAAATTACAAACCTACCCCTATCGAAACCTATAGATATCCAGCAGATAGGCTTTGCATGGCAGGGATAGGCAGTAGTGATTTCCATCTCGCAGATTTTGGTTTCGGGCGGTTACTGCGACTTTCCCTGCTTCGTTCAAATTTTGCACAGTGCACGTTTACCATGCCAACTCAATTCGAATCACGTTTGTATTCTACTATTTTTTTTCGGGCAGGATCCATTTTCAATTGGAATTACATTCTATATACATCATTTTTTTATATATACTTTCAAAAGCACAACACCATTTATACATAAATATGGTTTACAAATGGCATGATCTCAGATTCATAAGGTTGTATCCATCAATTTGGATTTTCAAATATTTGAAACCACTTTATGTTGAAATCCAATGTATGCATTCCTCGCTAACTGTCTCCAATTAATGTGTGTTTCATGCGGGTTTTTTAACTTCTCAAACATGTATAATGTGTTTCACACACGCAACATATAGTCAGCGGCGGAGCTATGTTGTGGTTGGCAGGGGCCATGGCCCCCCCAGCCTGGGTAAATTATGTGAAGGAAAAAAATTTGGAGAGGAAGATTAGAAGAAATATAGACTTTTGCCCCCCCCAAGCATCCATATTGTCTGTTTGCCCCCCCAAACAATTTTACCTAGCTCCGCCAGTGCATATAGTGTAATCCCATTTAGACATTAATTGCATATAAACTATGCATTGTTTGTAATTGAAGAATCTATGGATCACCAATATTGATAAACTATATAACATTACACATGTGCCCAAATTCAAATGAATATGCATGTTTGATACACCAATTTCCATTATGATATTATCGATGTCGTGATCTCCAGTTTAAATATTTGAATCACCTTTAATCCAGATATTCGTCTCATATAGCTATCACTCATGCTTATATAGGACTATCTCTCTGAACCTATACGCGTTCATCGTCTCTCAGGCACCTCTCGTGCTACCTGTATGTCGACAATGATCTTTTATCTTCGTAACACACTGACGGTACTCTCTCCCTCGACCTTCATCACTCTATCTCTCTCTAAGTATATCTTGCTCCCTGCTATGTGTCTCTAGCTATGATTCTCCGTGTGGAATCTCTTTCTCTCACACAAACACAAAACTTTGTCTCCCGGGGTCTCATTTCTCTCAACTATTCCCATGTGTGCCACTCACACACCCCTCATACAGAGATGTCTTTCGCTCCTTAGATATGAGAACCTACAAATCTTCCTCTTCAATATCTCTTTCTCACACACAAATACAAACTCTATCTCCCAGGGTCTCATATTTCTCCATTGTTCTCTTGTATGTCGCTCAAACATACCCTCTCTCCCTGGAGATATCTTGCGTTCCCTCATATGTCTTTCTAGCTATCACTCTCATTGTGAAATATCTTTCTCTCTCGCAGACACAAAACTCCATCTCTCTGGATCTCATTTCTCTCTGATATCTGTTCGTATGTGACTCACATGCACCCTTTCTCTATCTCTCTCACACCCACACACATAACCCAGCCTTCTGATCCACTCGACTCCTATCTCCAGCGCACACTAGCTAGCATCTTTATCTTTCTATTTATCCGTTTCTCCATCAACCTTCTCTCTCGCCCTCACTCTTGATTCCTATCACGCACACTACATATGTTTCTCTCTACATGCAGTCAAGTACCCTCTCACGCACATATATAACTTCACCCTTTGAACCACCCGACGGTCATCTCCGACACCCAAACTAACGGATGTCTCTCTAGCTAGCATCTCCATCTCTGTATCTATCTGTAGTTTCTCTGTCAACATTTCTTTCTCGCACGGAGTCTTGCTTCCTATCACCCACATTATATATGTCTATCCATACATATGCATTTATATGTTGATCTCTTTTTCACAATCGTTGCGCCTCACCCCCTCTGCTTGGCAGATTTGCATGCTCCAGCCCACGCCATTATATCTTAAAGACAAAAACACATTCTCAATTGTCGGGCCTTCTTCCCTGCATTCTCACATGCATGCATATTGTCATACCGATCCGTCTCTCCCATGTTGTTGATATTAGGACTTATGTCCTTTTCTTTTATCTCGATCATGCGCGCGCACACACACACACATCCCACGTATACATGTATACCTCTCACACATGCACGTTCAAGGTCTCTATGTCTCCATATGTAGTTAATTACCCTCAATCCTAACGCCACATCGAATCGTTCTCCTCTTTTGTGCACATAACTTCCGCCTGGATGGGCAAAACACACACTCACACTTAACAATCTCCTTC
>NC_041391.1:51586080-51596924 GCF_002162155.2 Triticum dicoccoides
TCTCTCTCTCTCTCTCACACACACACACAAACTAAGACTCCATCTCTCTCTCTCTCCCTCCGTCACACACACACACACACACACCCACACCCCCCACACACACTAAGACTCCATCTCACACACACATGCTCTAAGCGGAGCATTTGTTCCTACCACCCTTCATCCAACCTTACCCGTATGATAAACAATCACCTTTATTTACTTGCATAACATGGACGGATTCCACTTTACTTTAGTAGTCAGCAAACTTATCATCTATACCCTTATAAAAAAACGTGTTGGCGATGATGGTGTGCCTGCCATCTTGTAATACAGACCGTATGATCTATATCTGACGGATAGGAAGCAAACTATGATAATTTTACAAAAGATACCCGCACCTCTCTCCACATCATTATCTCTCGCAACCTCATTGCTCAGCAACTAAAAAAGGAACAAGTCTCTGGAACAATCTAGCATGCATGGTGGCCGCTGCCGCCTGCCGGCGCCGTCCATCCCCATGCCGCCGCCTATTCCGACCACCAGTCACCACCACGCTCCACTCCTCCTCGCCTTATCTCTCATCTTTCATTTTTTCGATGACATTCTCGAGATACCATTTTTCCGATAAAATTCTCGAGATATGATTAGTTTTTACACATGGGATTACTCCTGCATGGGTCAATCACAACAGGTGTTTTGTAAAAAAAATCATATTGATGTTCCGTGCAATGCACGAGAATCTTGCTTGTAATTATATAACGCAAATCACGAGCAGGAAGTGATATTTTTTTGACACAACCACGTTAACATGGCCACGTAAATCACGAGCAGGAAGGAGAAGGGAAGCGGGATGTGGAGTAACGTTTTTACCACAATTTCTTAGGAAACTAAGTGCAATAATTGAGTAGTTTTGCAAACTAACATTACTACTACACCTGAAACGGTTCAAAACCTATACTCCCTTGCCAGCGCACGCTTCACGCGTGAAACGGTCAGCGTCTCCCTGGAGCGTCAGTGCCGCATTAATGCCCGGCCAGAGCAGAGACGACCTCTCACTGGCGCCGGCTTTGAAGTGGCGCGACGACCGAGAGAGCGCCGCTTCCCGATGCACGCGACTGCTCCGCGTCGAGACTGGCCATAGGCCCTGTTTGGATCCATGAGTTAGAGTTAGTTTGAGCTAGTTGGGGCTCAAATAGCCCTAAAGTATCCAAGCATGAGGGTTTAAATTGGAGCAAGTTGCACCGAACCCACAAAAAAAAAACTATCCCACCCAAGAGGTGCTAACTGGAGATAGTTCTCATTGGGACCACTGAAAAACCCCTTTTCTCTCTCCATGAAGTGCATTTATTCTCAATCTAACCTTGTCACCCAAACACCTCTTTGGCTTCAGTTAGTTCAGGGTTAGTCATGAGTTAGTCTAACCTCTAGCCAAGTTAGAATATCAAACTAGAGCAGTATAGGACATGCAAGTTGCTCAAAGCATACAGGCAAATTCGTATGTGAAAGGATTTTTTTCTTTTTGAAAACGGAACGTGAAAGGAATTTTTTTAGAATGCTCTTGGCATGTCGCTAACATGTGATAGTTAACCGACCTCAATAGACGAAAGAAACGCCAGCCCGCTGCACTTTGATAGAGATGAGGAGGGAGAAGCGATACAGGCTGCTAGATTACTAGAGATAGGTGTCGCACGAAAGCCAAGAAATATGGTGATAGCGTGGGTTAGCCATGTACTAGTATGATGTAACTACAGTGGGCTGCTGTGTTTCGTACTCTTCCAGTCCACTGTGGAGATGATTGGTTAATTTTATATTGCTGAATAATATTAAATATTATGAGTGCACACGCTCCACCACGAGGTTCCTTGCTCCTTCTCGGTCGTCCGGAATCTATGTTCTTCCACTCTATTTTTTTACATGAGCTTTGTTCATCCTTTTGCCAACATGCGAGACATCTAGCATCAAGGCGCACGTGTTATGCAACGATCGTTCCATCTATATTGAAGAACACGTGGCATTGGAACTATGAGACGGACATGGACCCAAGAGTGGATGTACGAACCTGAGTAATGTAGCGCAGTAAGTGAAGTAGAAACACACGTATGGTATGAACATGCGTGGCATACAGGGTGTGTTTGGTTGCGTTCTCGTCTCAGCATAGTTGTTCCCTCTTCATGCATGCTCAACTGAACACCCCTCTTCATGCATGCTCTCTTCATACATGCTTCTAGTGTATTTGTGCTAAACTAGTGTGGACTCATGCACCCTCCATACACTCTACCAAACACCCAAAAGTAGGTCGAGAAGGGAACTCTTGGGCGGCATTTGTCTCTTACTATGTACTACCACTAAATGTTGTACATGCAATGCACGGTGATGTTATGGAGTACGTGCCTAAGTACTCTACTACTACTATATTAGTTGGAGGCACATATTAACTTTTATATTTGTTTACGTGTATGCCCCGAGACCTTCAACCTAGACGTGTCTTTCTCTCCATGTCGCACTTTGTATCGTTCATACCACTAAGTACTACTACGTGTGGTCTCCGACCCAGAAGTGGAAGAAGTGGAGACGCTCTACCACGCTGTTTTTTTATGCTGGGCTCTACCATGCTGTTCATGTCCCACTCCTTTCACTGACGTGTGGGACATCCAGCATGTGCCGTGTTTGGCACCCTTCATCATAAGAGTTGAAACGCTAGCATTCATCAGAAATAAAAAATAATTATAAATCGGCAGTGATACTATTATTTTTGCGAACCAATCAGCAGTGATACTATACCACGCG
This sequence comes from Triticum dicoccoides, assembly GCF_002162155.2. Lineage (NCBI taxonomy): Eukaryota > Viridiplantae > Streptophyta > Magnoliopsida > Poales > Poaceae > Triticum > Triticum dicoccoides. Next base: position 51,588,850 of record NC_041391.1, read on the forward strand.
GTTTCCTTGCTCCTTGATATCAGAAAGAATACTTCCGTTCGCCAACACGTGGGACGTCGACCATCCTGGTCCACTTGCCATGCACGTAGAACTCCAAGGGAGAGTCACCCAGGTCGTCGCGCCGTCAAATCACAGGCCCACCTCCCACTTTGAAGTTGCTTGGACGAAGGAACCATCATGACTTCGTTGAATTCCGCTTCTTGAAGAAAACTACTGTACCAGCAGTACTGCTAGCTACAATATTTACTCTAGCAGAGGCCTCCTTTCGTTCATAGGATAAGAATATGAAAATCATAGGAAGTGAGATGACATGCATCTCAATTCCTATAGATAAAGAGATGCCATTTGATGCATAAGATAGGAATTTTTCCATTTAGTCTAGGCTAATGTACTGGTAATTTGCTCTAAAAACTACAGTAGTAACTAGTAGTACTGGTACATGCTCGTACTCAGACACAGACACACACACTAACTACTAGTACTACTACTTCTCACATGCTAGCCAGACGCTGTCGTTCTCCTTCCCGGCTTTGTCGGCGACACCCCACCGTGCTTGGATCTCCGCCGACCTCTCCGCAGCAGTGCGTGCGTCCTTTTCTTTCTTGCGGCGGCGGGCCTCTCTTTTCTTGAGTGCTTTCTGACTTTTCCGCTCCCTTTGTGCGGCTTTGGCCGCCTCTTGCTCTACCGCCCATTCGGCCTTAGCATCTTCAAATTCCTCCCACATAGTTGTGAGGTCGCGAGCGGCGATGAACTCGGCACGGCGGGATGCCATTGCTTCCCTACCATTTTGTGTGCATTCGTGGGCGGTGAGGAACTCGGCGCGGCGGGATGCCATCGCTGCCTTACCGGTTAGTGTGCGGCGCGATGGCATGAACAACGCTTGGTGAGAGCTCTGGGGTGGAGTGGCCGGACAACCGTATAGTGCATTGGTTTGTCAAGAGCTCAAGGACAGAAGACGAAGCAAATTAGGATTCCCCTTCAATCTTGGTCACTTATTACCGAGTAAAATGCATTGGCGGTCATTGAACTTGTCTTGATAGCTCACTTTGATCATTGTATACGAGATATGGTGATTATACGGTCGCTGGCTCAGCGTATAGCTCCGTATTTGTATGGTTGACCAGTCAAACAGTCCGCATGCGCCTCATCAGCTCGTGTTCTTTATCTATCTATGCGGGCCTACCTGTGAATGGAGAAAGAAATACTGTAAAAACCAAAATTATGCGTATGTGGGGAATCAAACCACGGACTCGTCGCTGCAACGCACCTCGTCAGCCAAATGAAAATGAAATACTTCGCGTCAGAGACTCACGCTCACGCTGTCAAAGCATGCTAATGCATGCACGTCGCCCTATAAATCAAAGTCCTGCTCATGGCGCAATGCAAACGGCGAGCCCATCACCTGCGCGCCCCGGCGGTGCGTGACATTACTGTTTAGACGTTTGATGGAGGCCTACGCGAACGCCGAGCATGTATTCACCTGGCTCAACACCAATGGTCATAATCGGACCACCTTGCTCATGTATATCGTCCATCACAACGACAATCTATAAAACAACCTAAGCTAGAGAGGGTACTATGGCAGTATGGTACGGAGTATGTACTATCGTGAGCGACCGATCTTAGTGCCACTGCACACCGAAACTCCTTCATCGCTAGCGCGCGCTTCCCGCCTGAAACGGTCATCTCTCTCCAGAATGTCAATGCCACATTCACCGGACTTAACTGCAGGTGCAATTGGTGTGTCACTGACATGCGGGCCAGACGCCCGTTGGGCCCACACGTCAGTAGCCCGAACGTATCTGCAGTTAAGTCACTGAAGCAGCGTCCGCATTCACGCCCGACGAACCTACTCCGGCGCCAGTTGTCCATCCGTCTGCCGCGGCTCATTGCCATTCGCCCGCTATATTAACTTGAGCCCCAGCTCCCAGCCATAGCCAAAGACCCACACTTATTCTCATCTGGATCCTTCCTTCTGTCGGCACCACTTCAACCATGGCCTCCTGGCGCTCTGAAGCTCTCTTGGACGTACTGTCGTAGGAGCAGACGAGGGACATCGGCGGCTCCGCTCCGGGCGCGCTCCAAAGCTCTCTTCGACGTACTGTCGCAGGAGCAAATGAAGGAGATCGCCGGCACCCCCCGGGCCGCCCTCCGCCGCCATGACCACGAAGCCAGTGCGCGTGTGCGGGCGCAGCCGGCACCGAGGAAGAGTAGTACATGGTAGGTCGCCGCCGCTCTGGTCCCGGGAAGGCCACCGCTACTCCACTCAGTCGACGCCAAGCTTGGTGGGGTAAACATCGGCGGCCGATTAGCCGCTTGACGGTGACGTGGAGGCGGAAATCTTCATAACCTTGTGCTCCGGCCGAAGGAGGAGGTTATCGAGGCAGATGAGGAGGAGGCACAGGCAATGGCCGGCTTTCTCGGGTTCATGGCCGGATATGGTGGTCGGGCGCCGGCGATCGTTTAGATTAGGTTACAGTAGGTTTAGTACGGTTTGTGCGAAATATGTAATGAATTTCGTTCAGTATGTAGGAAAAGTTTTCGAAATGTAATGAATTTCATCCGGTTAATTTCATCCGGTTAATTTGAAATTTGCTTTGTTTGCACGAATTTCGTCCGATTAGTTCATATAGTTGTCGAAAGGTATGCGGGCAGCATCGGATGGCATCCATCAGTGTCCTCGGATAGATGCCGGTGTAAATTTGTGGGCCAGCGCTGGAGATGCCCTAACTATCATGCTATAATCGCTAACAATCCTCCATTATTTGGCAGGGAACAGTTATCCCTCGATCAAAATCAGCGCCTGTTTGGTTTGCAGCCTAAGGTTGCCACGCCTAAGCTTAAGCGTGCCACAATATCTTAGGCATGTGTTTGGTTCATTGTCACACTTGTGGCTTCCCATACTTTTCTAGTTACATGGTCCACATGTCATAGACTCAACTTCTTGCCAAATCTTGCCACACTTGTGGTGGCCATTTTGTTAGCCACACTTTTTGTAGCAACCACACTTTGCCTAAGCTTAGTTGTGACGTTTTGAAGCAGCCACACTTTGACACACTTGTGGAGATACCTGTAGTGCACCTTTATAGTCACCCAGTTACGTTGTGACGTTTGGTACACCCAAAGAACTCCTACGGTATCCGGGAGTTACACGATCTCATGGTCTAAGGAAGAGATACTTGACATTGGAAAAGCTCTAGGATTGGGTCTTTTCCATCACATCATTCTCCTAATGATGTGATCCCATTGTCAACGACATCTAATGTCCATAGTCAGGAAACCATGACTATCTGTTAACCAACGAGCTAGTCAACTAGAGGCTTACTAGGGACATATTGTGGTCTATGTATTCACACGTGTATTACGATTTCCGGATAATACAATTATAGCATGAATAAAAGACAACTATCATGAACAAAGAAATATAATAATAATCCTTTTATTGTTGCCTCTAGGGCATATTTCCAACAGTCTCCCACTTGCACTAGAGTCAATAATCTAGTTACATTGTGATGTATCAAACACCCATAGAGTTCTGGTGTTGATCATGTTTTGCTCGCGGAAGAGGTTTAGTCAACGGATCTACGACATTCAGATCCGTATGTACTTTGCAAATATCTATGTCTCCATCTTGAAAATTTTCACGGATGGAGTTGAAACGACGCTTGATGTGCCTGGTCTTCTTGTGAAACCTGGGCTCCTTGGCAAGGGCAATAGCTCCAGCGTTGTCACAGAAGAGTCTGATCGGCCCCGACACATTGGGTATGACTCCTAGGTCAGTGATGAACTCCTTCACCCAAATTGCTTCATGCGCTGCCTCCGAGGCTGCCAGGTACTCCACTTCACATGTAGATCCCGCCACGACGCTCTGCTTGCAGCTGCACCAGCTTACTGCTCCACCATTCAACATATACACGTATCCAGTTTGTGACTTAGAGTCATCCAGATCTGTGTCGAAGCTAGCGTCGACGTAACCCTTTACGACGAGCTCTTCGTCACCTCCATTAACGAGAAACATGTCCTTTGTCCTTTTCAGGTACTTCAGGATATTCTTGACCGTTGTCGAGTGTTCCTTGCCGGGATTACTTTGGTACCTTCCTACCAAACTTACGGCAAGGTTTACATCAAGTCTGGTACACAACATGACATACATAATAGATCCTATGGCTGAGGCATAGGGGATGATGCTCATCTCTTCTTTATCTTTTGCCGTGGTCGGGCATTGAGCCGAGCTCAATCTCACACCTTGCAATACAGGCAAGAACCCTTTCTTGGACTTATCCATTTTGAACTTCTTCAAAATCTTATCAAGGTATGTGCTTTGTGAAAGACCTATGAGGCGTCTCGATCTATCCCTATAGATCTTGATGCCTAATATGTAAGCAGCTTCTCCAAGGTCCTTCATTGAAAAACACTTATTCAAGTAGGCCTTAATGCTGTCCAAGAATTCTATATCATTTCCCATCAAAAGTATGTCATCTACATATAATATGAGAAATGCTACAGAGCTCCCACTCACTTTCTTGTAAACGCAGGCTTCTCCATAAGTCTGCATAAACCCAAATGCTTTGATCATCTCATCAAAGCGAATGTTCCAACTCCGAGATGCTTGCACCAGCCCATAAATGGATCGCTGGAGCTTGCATACTTTGTTAGCATTCTTAGGATCGACAAAACCTTCTGGCTGCATCATATACAACTCTTCCTTAAGATAACCGCTAAGGAATGCCGTTTTGACGTCCATCTGCCATATCTCATAATCATAGTATGCGGCAATTGCTAACATGATTCATACGGACTTAAGCTTCGCTACGGGAGAGAAAGTCTCATCCAGTCAATCCCTTGAACTTGCCGATAACCCTTAGCGATAAGTCGAGCTTTATAGATGGTGACATTACCATCTGCGTCCGTCTTCTTCTTAAAGATCCATTTGTTTTCTATCGCTCGCCGATCATCGGGCAAGTCAGTCAAAGTCCATACTTTGTTTTCATACATGGATTCTATCTCGGATTCTAAATCGGTAAGAGACATCATAGATCGCACCATATCCAATAGAGTGCGATTACGACATTCGGACACACCGTTACGCTGAGGTGTTCTAGGCGGCGTGAGTTGTGAAACGATTCCACATTTTCTTAAGTGTGTACCAAATTCATGACTTAAATATTCTCCTCCACGATCTGATCGTAAGAATTTTATCTTTCGGTCATGTTGATTCTCTACCTCATTCTGAAATTCCTTGAACTTTTCAAAGGTGTCAGACTTTTGTTTCATCAAGTAGACATACCCATATCTACTCAAGTCATCAGTGAGAGTGAGAACATAACGATATCCTCCGCGAGCCTCAACACTCATTGGACCACACACATTAGTATGTATGATTTCCAATAAGTTGGTTGCTCGCTCCATTGTTCTGGAGAACGGGGTCTTGGTCATTTTGCCCATGAGGCATGGTTCGCATGTGTCAAGTGATTCATAATCGAGAGACTCTAAAAGTCCATCAGCATGGAGCTTCTTCATGCGCTTGACACCAATGTGACCAAGGCGGCAGTGCCACAAGTATGTGGGACTATCATTATCAACTTTACATCTTTTGGTATTCACACTATGAATATGTGTAACATTACGTTCGAGATTCATTAAGAATAAACCATTGACCATCGGGGCATGACCATAAAACATATCTCTCATATAAATAGAACAACCATTATTCTCGAATTTAAATGAGTAGCCATCTCGCATCAAACGAGATCCAGATACAATGTTCATGCTCAAACTTGGCACTAAATAACAATTATTGAGGTTTAAAACTAATCCCGTAGGTAAATGTAGAGGTAGCGTGCCGACGGCAATCACATCGACCTTGGAACCATTTCCGACGCGCATCGTCACCTCGTCCTTCGCCAGTCTCCTTTTATTCCGCAGCTCCTGCTGTGAGTTACAAATATGAGCAACGACACCGGTATCAAATACCCAGGAATTACTACGAGTACTGGTAAGGTACACATCAATTACATGTATATCAAATATACCTTTAGTGTTGCCGGCCTTCTTGTCCGCTAAGTATTTGGGGCAGTTCCGCTTCCAGTGACCCTTCCCTTTGCAATAAAAGCACCCAGTCTCAGGCTTGGGTCCATTCTTTGAGTTCTTCCCGACAACTGGCTTACCGGGCACGGCAACATCTTTGCCGTCCTTCTTGAAGTTCTTCTTACCCTTGCCCTTCTTGAACTTAGTGGTCTTATTGACCATCAACACTTGATGTTCTTTCTTGATTTCAACCTCTGCTGACTTCAGCATTGAAAATACTTCAGGAATGGTCTTCACCATCCCCTGCATATTGTAGTTCAGCACAAAGCTCTTGTAGCTCGATGGGAGCGACTAAAGGATTCTGTCAATGACCGCCTCGTCCGGGAGGTTGATCTCCAGCTGGGACAGGCGGTTCTGCAACCCAGACATTTTGAGTATGTGCTCACCGACAGAACTGTTTTCCTCCATCTTACAACTATAGAATTTGTCGGAGACTTCATATTTCTCGACCCGGGCATGAGATTGAAAAACCATTTTCAGCTCCTCGAACATCTCATATGCTCCATGTCGCTCAAAACGCTTTTGGAGCCCCGGTTCTAAGCTGTAAAGCATGCCACACTGAATGAGGGAGTAATCATCAGCACGTGATTGCCAAGTGTTCATAACGTCTTGGTTCTCTGGGATGGGTGCTTCACCTAGCGGTGCATCTTGGACATAATCTTTCTTGGCTGCTATGAGGATGATCCTCAGGTTCCGGACCCAGTCCGAATAGTTGCTGCCATCATCTTTCAGCTTGGTTTTCTCTAGGAACGCATTGAAGTTCATGTTGACATGAGCGTTGGCCATTTGATCTACAAGACATATTTTGCAAAGACTTTAGACAAAGTTCATGATAATTAAGTTCATCTAATCAAATTATTTAATGAACTCCCACTCAGATTGACATCCCTCTAGTCATCTAAGTGTTACACGATCCAAGTCGACTAGGCCATGTCCGATCATCACGTGAGACGGACTAGTCATCATCGGTGAACATCTCCATGTTGATCGTATCTTCCATACGACTCATATTCGACCTTTCGGTCTCTTGTGTTCCGAGGCCATGTCTGTACATGCTAGGCTCGTCAAGTTAACCCTAAGTGTTTCTGCATGTGTAAAACTGTCTTACACCCGTTGTATGTGAACGTAAGGATCTATCACACCCGATCATCACGTGGTGCTTCGAAACGACGAACTTTAGCAACGGCGCACAGTTAGGGGGAACACTTTCTTGAAATTATTATAAGGGATCATCTTATTTACTACCGTCGTTCTAAGTAAACAAGATGCATAAACATAATAAACATCACATGCAATTATATAAAGTAGTGACATGATATGGACAATATCATATAGCTCCTTCGATCTCCATCTTCGGGGCTCCATGATCATCTTCATCACCGGCATGACACCATGATCTCCATCATCGTGTCTTCATGAAGTTGGCACGCCAACGACTACTTCTACTTCTATGGCTAACACGTTTAGCAATAAAGTAAAGTAATTTACATGGTGTTCTTCAATGACACGCAGGTCATACAAAAATAAAGACAACTCCTATGGCTCCTGAAATCACCGGAGATCTTAGTGCCGAACGGACGGCACCTCCGCGTTCAACACACATACAGCCCGGTGACGTCTCCCACGCCTTGATCAAATAAGGAGAGAGGGAGAGGTTGAGGAAGACTCCGTCCAGCAGCAGCACAACGGCGTGGTGGTGGTGGAGGAGCGTGGCAATCCTGCAGGGCTTCGCCAAGCACCGCGGGAGAGAAGGGAGAGAGGTAGGGCTGCGCCAAGAGGGAGAGAAACTCATGTGTTGGGCAGCCCCTAGACCTCAACTATTTATAGGGGAAGGGGAGGGGGCTGCGCCCCCTCTAGGGTTCCCTCCCCAAGGGTGGCGGCAGCCCCCAGATCCCATCTGGGTGGCGGCCAGAGTGGGAGAGAGAGGGGAGGCGCACCTGGGGTGGGCCTTAGGGCCCATCTACCCTAGGGTTTGCCCCCTCCCACTC
>NC_041391.1:51596944-51666944 GCF_002162155.2 Triticum dicoccoides
CCAGCCCACCTGGGGCTGGTCCCCTCCCACACTTAGCCCATGCAGCCCTCCGGGGATGGTGGCCCCACTTGGTGGACCCCCGGGACCCTCCCGGTGGTCCCGGTACGTTACCGATAAAACCCGAAACTTTTCTGGTGACCAAAACAGGACTTCCCATATATAAATCTTTACCTCCGGACCATTCCGGAACTCCTCGTGACGTCCGGGATCTCATCCGGGACTCCGAACGACATTCGTAACCACATACAAACTTCCTTTATAACCCTAGCGTCATCGAACCTTAAGTGTGTAGACCCTACGGGTTCGGGAATCATGCAGACATGACCGAGACGTGCTCCGGTCAATAACCAACAGCGGGATCTGGATACCCATGTTGGCTCCCACATGTTCCACGATGATCTCATCGGATGAACCATGATGTCAAGGACTCAATCGATCCCGTATACAATTCCCTTTGTCTAGCGGTATTGTACTTGCCCGAGATTCGATCGTCGGTATGCCGATACCTTGTTCAATCTCGTTACCGGCAAGTCTCTTTACTCGTTCCGTAACACATCATCCCATGATCAACCCCTTGGTCACATTGTGCACATTATGATGATGTCCTACCGAGTGGGCCCAGAGATACCTCTCTGTGAATCGGAGTGACAAATCCCAGTCTCGATTTGTGCCAACCCAACAGACACATTCGGAGATACCTGTAGTGCACCTTTATAGCCACCCAGTTATGTTGTGACGTTTGGTACACCCAAAGCATTTACGGTATCCGGGAGTTGCACAATCTCATGGTCTAAGGAAATGATACTTGACATTAGAAAAGCTTTAGCATACGAACTACGATCTTTGTGCTAGGCTTAGGATTGGGTCTTGTCCATAACATCATTCTCCTAATGATGTGATCCCATTATCAACGACATCCAATGTCCATGGTCAGGAAACCGTGACCATCTGTTGATCAATGAGCTAGTCAATTAGAGGCTTACTAGGGACATGGTGTTGTCTATGTACCCACACATGTATCTGAGTTTCCTATCAATACAATTATAGCATGGATAATAAACGATTATCATGAACAAGGAAATATAATAATAATAATAACCAATTTATTATTGCCTCTAGGGCATATTTCCAACAGTCTCCCACTTGCACTAGAGTCAATAATCTAGTTCACATCGCTATGTGATTGACACTGATAGGTCACATCGCCATGTGAGCAACATCCAAAGAGTTTACTAGTGTCACTAAACTAGTTCACATCACCATTTGATTAAGACTCAATGAGTTCTGGGGTTTTATCATGCTTTCCTTGCGAGAGAAGTTTTAGTCAACGGGTCTGTAGTATTCAGATCCGTATGTACTTTGCAATTCTCTATGTCATATTGTAAATGCTGCTTTCACGCTCCACTTGAAGCTATTCCAAATGGTTGCTCCACTATACGTATCCGGTTTGCTACTCAGAGTCACTCGGATAGGTGTTAAAGATTGCATCGACGTAACCCTTTACGCCGAACTCTTTGTCACCTCCATAATCGAGAAACATGTCCTTATTTACTCCAAGGACAATTTTGACCGCTGTCCAATGATCCATTCCTGGATCATTCTTGTACCCCTTGACTGACTCATGGCAAGGCACACTTTTGGTGCGGTACACAGCATGGCATACTATAGAGCGTACGTCTGAAGCATAGGGGACGACCTTCATCCTTTCTCTCTATTCTGCTGTAGTCGAGCTTTAAGTCTTAACTTCGTACCTTACATCTCAGGCAAGAACTGTCAAGGTATGTGCTCATTTGAAAGTATTATTAAGCATTTCTATCCTATAGATCTTGATGCTTATTGTTCAAGTAGCCTAATCCAGGTTTTCCATTGAAAAACACCTTTCAAATAACCCTATATGCTTTCTAGAAATTCTACATCATTTCTGATCAACAATATGTCAACAACATATACTCATTAGAAATTCTATAGTGCTCCCACTCACTTCATTGGAAATACAAGTTTCTCACAAACTTTGTATAAACCCAAAATCTTTGATCATCTCATCAAAGCGTACATTCCAACTCCGAGATGCTTACTCCATTCCTAAGAAGGATTGCTGGAGCTTTGCATACTTATTAGCGTCTTTCAGGATTGACAAAACCTTCTGGTTGTATCACATACAACCTTTCCTCAAGTATAACGTCGAGGAAACAATGTTTTTGACATCCGATCTGCAAGATTTCATAAATCATGCAGTAATTGCTAATATAATCCCAACAGATTCTTAGCATCGCTACGAGTGAGAAAGTCTCATCGTAGTCAACTCCTTGAACTTGTCGGAAAACATCTTAATGACAAGTCGAGCTTTCTTAATGGTGATACTTACCATCATTGTCTGTCTTCTTCTAAAATCCATCTGTACCCAATAGCCTTACGACCATCAAGTAGTTATTACAAAGTCATGGATCCTTCCTCGGATTTTATGGCCTCGAGCCATTCGTCGGAATCCGGGCCCACCATCGCTTCTACATAGCTCGTAGGTTCATTGTTGTCTAGCAACATGACCTCTAAGACAGGATTGCGTACCACTCTGAAGTAGTACGCATCCTTGTCACCCTACGAGGTACGGTAGTGACTTGATCCGAAACTTCATGATCACTATCATAAGCTTCTACTTCAATTGGTGTAGGCGCCACGGGAACAACTTCCTGTGCCCTGCTACACACTAGTTGAAGTGACGGTTCAATAACCTCATCAAGTCTCCACCATCCTCCCACTCAATTATTTCGAGAGAAACTTTTCCTCGAGACAGGACCTGTTTCAAGAAACAATTACTTTTGCTTCCGGATCTGAGATAGGAGGTATACCCAACCATTTTGGGTATCCTATGAAGATGTATTTATCCATTTTGGGTTCGAGCTTATCACGATGAAACTTTTCACATAAGCGTCGCAGCCCCAAACTTTTAAGAAATGACAACTTAGGTTTCTCCAAACCACAGTTCAAACTGTGTCGTCTCAACGGAATTATGTGGTGCCCTATTAAAGTGAGTGTGGTTGTCTCTAATGCCTAACCCATGAACGATAGTGGTAATTCGATAAGAGACATCATGGTACGCACCATATCCAATAGGGTGCAACTATGATGTTCGAACACACCATCAAACTATGGTGTTCTAGGCGGTATTAATTGTGAAACAATTTCCACAATGTCTTAATTGCGTGCCAAAACTCGTAACTCAGATACTCATCTCTATGATCATATCATCGACATTTTATCCTCTTGTCACGATGATCTTCAACTTCACTCTGAAATTACTTGAACCATTCAATAATTCAGACTTGTGTTTCATCAAGTAAACATACTCAATATCTACTTAAATCATCCGTGAAGTAAGAACATAACGATATTCACTGCATGCCTCAGCACTCATTGGACTGCACACATCAAAATGTGTTACTTCCAACAAGTTGCTATCTTGTTCCATTTTACTGAAAACGAGGCTTTTCAGTCATCTTGCCCATGTGGTATGATTTCCATTTCTCAAGCGATTCAAAATCAATTGAGTCCAAACGATCCATCTGCATGGAGTTTCTTCATGCGTATACACCAATAGACATGGCTCGCATGTCTCAAACTTTTCAAAAACGAGTGAGTCCAAAGATCCATCAACATGGAGCTTCTTCATGCGTTTTATACCAATATGACTTACATGGCAGTGCCACAAGTAAGTGGTACTATCATTACTATCTTATATCTTTTGGCATGAAAATGTGTATCACTACGATCGAGATTCAATGAACCATTCTTTTAGGTGCAAGACCATTGAAGGTATTATTCAAATAAATAGAGTAACCATTATTCTCCTTACATGAATAACCGTATTGCGATAGACATAATCCAATCATGTCTATGCTCAACGCAAACACCAAATAACAATTATTTAGGTTTAACACCAATCTCGATGGTAGAGGGAGCGTGCGATGCTTGATCACATCAACCTTGGAAACACTTCCAACACATATCGTCAGCTCACCTTTAGCTAGTCTCCGTTTATTTCGTAGCTTTTATTTCGAGTTACTAACACTTAGCAGCCGAACCGGTATCTAATTCGATGGTGCTACTAGGAGTACTAGTAAAGTACACATTAACATAATGTATATCCAATATACTTCTATCGACCTTGCCAGCCTTCTTATCTACCAAGTATCTAGGGTAATTCTGCTCCAGTGGCTGTTCCCCTTATTAAGAAGCACTTAGTCTCGGGTTCGGGTTCAACCTTGTGTTTCTTCACTGGAGCAACAACTGATTTGCCATTTCATGAAGTGTCCCTTCTTGCCCTTGCCCTTCTTGAAACTAGTGGTTTCACCAACCATCAACAATTGATGCTCCTTCTTGATTTCTACTTTCGCGGTGTCAAACATCGTGAATACCTCAAGGATCATCATATCTATCCTTGATATGTTATAATTCATCACGAAGCTCTAGCATCTTGGTGGCAATGACTTTGGAGAAACATCACTATCTCATCTGGAAGATCAACTCCCACTCGATTCAAGTGATTGTTGCACTCAGACAATCTGAGCACAAGCTCAACGATTGAGCTTTTCTCCCTTTAGTTTGTAGGCTAAGAAAATCGTCGGAGGTCTTATACCTCTTGACGTGGGCACGTGCCTGAAATCCCAATTTCAACCCTCGAAAACATCTCATATGTTCCATGACGTTTTGAAAAACGTCTTTGGTGCCTCAACTCTAAACCGTTTAACTGAACTATCATGTAGTTATCAAAACGTGTATGTCCGATGTTCGCAACATCCACAGACGATGATTGGGGTTCAGCACACTAAGCGGTGCATTAAGGACATAAGCTTTCTACTGTTTGCATAATCGCTACTGTCAACTTTCAACTATATTTTCTCTAGGAACATATCTAAATAGTGGAACTAAAGCGCGAGCTTACGACATAATTTGCAAAGATCTTTTGACTATGTTCAGGATAATTAAGTTCATCTCATGAACTCCCACTCAGATAGACATCCCTCTAGTCATCTAAGTGATTACATGATCTGAGTCAACTAGGCCATGTCCGATCATCACGTGAGACGGACTAGTCATCATCGGTGAACATCTTCATGTTGATCGTATCTACTATACGACTCATGCTCGACCTTTCGGTCTCTTGTGTTCCGAGGCCATGTCTGTACATGCTAGGCTCGTCAAGTTAACCTAAGTGTTTCGCGTGTGTAAACCTGGCTTACACCCGTTGTATGTATGTGAACGTAAGAATCTATCACACCCGATCATCACGTGGTGCTTCGAAACAATGAACTTTCGCAACGGTGCACAGTTAGGGGGAACACTTTCTTGAAATTTTAATGAGGGATCATCTTATTTACTACCGTCATTCTAAGCAAATAAGATGTATAAACATGATAAACATCACATGCAATCAAATAGTGACATGATATGGCCAATATCATTTTGCTCCTTCTTGATCTCCATCTTCGGGGCTCCATGATCATCATCGTCACCGGCATGACACCATGATTTCCATCATCATGATCTCCATCATCGTGTCTTCATGAAGTTGTCTCGCCAACTATTACTTCTACTACTATGGCTACCGGTTAGCAATAAAGTAAAGTAATTACATGGCGTTGTTTGTTGACACGCAAGTCATACAATAAATTAAGACAACTCCTATGGCTCCTGCCGGTTGTCATACTCATCGACATGCAAGTCGTGATTCCTATTACAAGAACATGATCAATCTCATACATCACATATCATTCATCACATTCTTCTTGGCCATATCACATCACATAGCATACCCTGCAAAAACAAGTTAGATGTCCTCTAATTGTTGTTTGCATGTTTTACGTGGCTGCTATGGGTTTCTAGCAAGAACGTTTCTTACCTACGCAAAACCACAACATGATATGCCAATTGCTATTTACCCTTCATAAGGACCCTTTTCATCGAATCCGTTTCGACTAAAGTGGGAGAGACTGGCACCCGCTAGCCACCTTATGCACCAAGTGCATGTCAGTCGGTGGAACCTATCTCACGTAAGTGTACGTGTAAGGTCGGTCCGGGCCGCTTCATCCCACAATACCGTCGAAACAAGATTGGACTAGTAACGGTAAGCATATTGAACAAAATCAACGCTCACAACTACTTTGTGTTCTACTCGTGCAAAGAATCTATGCAATAGACCTAGCTCATGATGCCACTGTTGGGGAACGTAGCAGAAATTCAAAAAATTTCCTACGTGTCACCAAGATCTATCTATGGAGAAACCAGCAACGAGGGGAAGGAGAGTGCATCTACATACCCTTGTAGATCGCTAAGCGGAAGCGTTCAAGAGAACGGGGTTGAAGGAGTCGTACTCGTCGTGATCCAAATCACCGGAGATCCTAGTGCCGAACGGACGGCACCTCCGCGTTCAACACACGTACAGCCCGGTGACGTCTCCCACACCTTGATCCAGCAAGGAGAGAGGGAGAGGTTGAGGAAGACTCCGTCCAGCAGCAGCACAACGGCGTGGTGGTGGTGGAGGAGCGTGGCAATTCTGCAGGGCTTCGCCAAGCACCGCGGGAGAGGAGAAGGGAGAGAGGTAGGGCTGCGCCAAGAGGGAGAGAAACTCATGTGTTGGGCAGCCCCTAGACCTCAACTATTTATAGGGGAAGGGGAGGGGGCTGCGCCCCCTCTAGGGTTCGCTCCCCAAGGGTGGCGGAAGCCCCCAGATCCCATCTGGGTGGCGGCCAGAGTGGGAGAGAGAGGGGAGGCGCACCTGGGGTGGGCCTTAGGGCCCATCTACCGTAGGGTTTGCCCCCTCCCACTCTTCCCCGCGCCTTGGGCCTTGTGGGGGGGACGGGGGGTGCACCAGCCCACCTGGGGCTGGTCCCCTCCCTCACTTAGCCCATGCAGCCCTCCGGGGATGGTGGCCCCACTTGGTGGACCCCGGGACCCTCCCGGTGGTCCCGGTACGTTACCGATAAAACCCGAAACTTTTCTGGTGACCAAAACAGGACTTCCCATATATAAATCTTTACCTCCGGACCATTCCGGAACTCCTCGTGACGTCTGGGATCTCATCCGGGACTCTGAACAACATTCGGTAACCACATACAAACTTCCTTTATAACCCTAGCGTCATCGAGCCTTAAGTGTGTAGACCCTACGGGTTCGGGAATCATGCAGACATGACCGAGACGTTCTCCGGTCAATAACCAACAGCGGGATCTGGATACCCATGTTGGCTCCCACATGTTCCACGATGATCTCATCGGATGAACCACGATGTCAAGGACTCAATCGATCCCGTATACAATTCCCTTTGTCTAGCGGTATTGTACTTGCCCGAGATTCGATCGTCGGTATGCCGATACCTTATTCAATCTCGTTACCGGCAAGTCTCTTTACTCGTTCCGTAACACATCATCCCGTGATCAACCCCTTGGTCACATTGTGCACATTATGATGATGTCCTACCGAGTGGGCCCAGAGATACCTCTCCGTTAACCGGAGTGACAAATCCCAGTCTCGATTCGTGCCAACCCAACAGACACTTTCAGAGATACCTGTAGTGCACCTTTATAGCCACCCCGTTATGTTGTGATGTTTGGTACACCCAAAGCATTCTTACGGTATCCGGGAGTTGCACAATCTCATGGTCTAAGGAAATGACACTTGACATTAGAAAAGCTTTAGCATACGAACTACGATCTTTGTGCTAGGCTTAGGATTGGGTCTTGTCCATCACATCATTCTCCTAATGATGTGATCACGTTATCAACGACATCCAATGTCCATGGTCAGGAAACCGTGACCATCTGTTGATCAACGAGCTAGTCAATTAGAGGCTTACTAGGGACATGGTGTTGTCTATGTACCCACACATGTATCTAAGTTTCCTATCAATACAATTATAGCATGGATAATAAACGATTATCATGAACAAGGAAATATAATAATAATTACCAATTTATTATTGCCTCTAGGGCATATTTCCAATAGTTTTATTATTGCCTCTAGGGCATATTTCCAACAGTGGCAAAGTTAGTCATGAACCAAACAGACCCTCAGATCCGCGATGTTTCACACTCTTCCCGCGTAAGAGTGTAAACTCTTGCTTACATAAAAATGGAGCCAGTGGACGGCACTGTAGCACATCATATCACTCGAACTAGCCCGCCTAACGAGCGGGAAAGCACCGCCCTCGTCATTTTGTTCTGGATTTCCATCGATCGATCGCGCAAAAATGTTATGCTTTGCAAGTTCTAAAGGAAAAGGTGGCACACTTACGA
This sequence comes from Triticum dicoccoides, assembly GCF_002162155.2. Classification (NCBI taxonomy): domain Eukaryota; kingdom Viridiplantae; phylum Streptophyta; class Magnoliopsida; order Poales; family Poaceae; genus Triticum; species Triticum dicoccoides. The sequence continues at coordinate 51,605,233 of NC_041391.1, forward strand.
CTCATACGCGTCGCAACCCCGACAGTCCGGCTCGCACGCTGCTCACCAGAGGGGACACACGTTCTCTTGCAATTTCACTAACATGTGGGACCGTAATTGAATTAATCGTCGATTCCTCAAAAAAGAATAAATCATCAATAGCCAAAATCTAATCGCTCGGCGGGCGTCGGCTGAGAAGAGAGAAACGGGGGAGGGAGAAGAGATCGCCCGCCCGCCGCGCACGGACTCCAAGAAATATATGGTGATAATGTGTGGTGGGCCATGCTGGAGTCCGGACCACTTCCGGAGCCCGCTCTCACCGCCCTGGCCCCTCAAGACGCCAGTTGCCCGCTGCATGCACAACAAGTAGTCCCCGCTTATGTGGAGGAGAGAGAGGCATTGACAAAGTCAAGGAGTAACAGTGGAGACAATAGCTTTCATCAAAAATAAACAATGAATACTCGTTGCTCGTCCTCTATATCGGAAAGAATACTTTCATTCGCCAACATGTGGGACATCGACCATCCTGGTCCACCTGCCATGCACAAAATTATCCTGGTCTACCCCGGTCGTATCGCAGGCCCAACCTTTCCCACTGTAAGTTGTTCGGACGAAGGAACCATCATGACTTTGTTGAATTCTGCTTCTTCAAGAAAACTTACTGTACCAGCAATACTGCTACCACACGCGAAGACTAGACGGCACTGTACCACGTCATATCACTAAAACCCACTAGGCCAAACTAGCCCGCCTAGGTCATCTATTTTGGAACTGAGGGAGTACGTCTCTACACTGCTATGATTTTGTGTTGCACGTTCTCTGTACTTTTGATACGATTTTCCTACCCTATGAACCAAATGAGGCATGAATGTATGTCGACTATTGTTTGATCGATCGCTAAGCCTACAATTTTAGGAGCTAGGTCTATTGGTCGATCGATGAGGGATAAGTATAAGCGTACCACGAGCTCATCAGCCCGAATGTTTCTCTTTGGTGAGTGTTTTGCAAGTACTATAGCTCGCACAATAGCTAGCCTACTAACACCAAGAATCATCAAACAAGCCCTGCTGATATGATAAACAGTTCAAACTTACATCTAAGCATGCCATATATTACATCAAAAGCTGGCGAGGATACATCTGTTTCCATAACTCGGAGAGGGTTCGCATGATTCATCGCATGATTCACTATCAAACAAAAGTAGCAAGATCCGCCCACACAAGACAGTGCACTAGCCCTAAGATGGTTTGATAACACGCATCGTTCTGGTAATTAAACACAGGGCAATGCAAACTACCCTAAAGGATTAGCGCGGCCAACTATTTCTTGTCATCGATCTCTCAGGCAATGACCATAGCATGGACAGCGGCATGGGAATCGATTTCTGGGGCGATGTCCATAGGACTGACCGTGACACCGGAATCGATCTCTGGGGCAATGTCCACAGGATGGACAGCGGCATCGGAATCGATCTCCGGGGCAATGCCAACAAGACGGGCCATGACATCGGAATCATCAAGGACAACCACCGGCACCTGCACAACCCTAACATATTAGCAAGCACATTGCAAATAATCAAAACGCAAGCACATTGCAAATAATCAAAAACCACAACTATGGTAATAAGCCATTATTTTTTACCTTGTGCAGCTCACCGGGGGATCTCATCCCTCCGGGGGCATCTCCTCGTCCTCGATGGGGGCCATCACCTTGGCAGGGGAATACTGCTTCTCAACGGCGACTATCTCCTCAAACTCGGTGTTGAGCCTCACATAGGTGGCAATCAGAGTTCCTGGGGTAGGCACGGTGGGGCCCTTGCTGTTCTTCCAAATTTCTTTGAGGAGTTCGCCCGCCAACGTCCTCAACTCTTTGACCAGTGCTTGTTTCTTGGAGTTCTTCGTCTCCATGGGTTGGCCCGCCAACATGGTCAACTCATTGGTCGGTGCTCGCTTCCTGGAGATCGCTGTCTCCAGTGGGTTGTCCGCCGGCAACTCTTTGCCTAGTTCTCCAGGATCCATCAATGAACTGACAAACAAAAAGCAATCGAAAGGAAACCACAATCGCAATGAAAACGGGAAAAGAATAGGATGTGAGAATCGGTCGGTGCTTCGCAAAAAGAAGATTATTGGAATGAAATTATAGCAGCATAACCGATTCGCCCACATTTCCTTCGTCGGTAGAGAAGAAAAATGGCAGAAGTGAGTAGCCTGGAGTGAGGTTTTCTTCAAGAAAGGGAAGAAAGGTCTTGAACGAGCGTTCCAATGAAATGATGGTTGCTTCGTCCAGTCCAACTTGGAGGCCACATTACCACTGCTGGTAAAGGTGTGGGTTTTGTGATATGACGGGTCATGACGGCCACACCGGGGTGACAGGTGAGTCTCGACTGTAGCATGTCGCTTTGATTTGGTGGATGGCACATGGGCCCGGATGCTTTGAAATGTCCCGCATGTAGATAGAGCGGCTAGTCATATAGGAGTGCTCAATATTGTGCACCGCGACCAAGGCGGAGAGGAAAACGAGAGAACTACGTAATTAATGCATGAGTTTAATTAGGGTAGTTTTGTAAAGTACGAGATACATTCCTCCAATAGCAAAATGCCTTGGTTCATGAGATTTGAGATTTGAGCCCTATAAACCGGAATGGAGGGGGTACTGCACACGGTGTAGTCTAGTCATTTGTTTTTTTGAGCCGAAGTCTAGTCACTTGTTGAAATCTCTAGAAAGGCAAATACTCCTTTCCGGTTTACATGTCTATACAACTCCCTCCGTCTAGGTGTGTAAGTCATCTTACAAAAACCAAATATTCCCAAAATACTTAGGCACGGTGCATTAACTTATACCTTGTTTCTTATTTCTTGACATACGTATCAACCAATAAGAGATGAGAGGTGTGCATGCTTTTAATGACTTGCAATGGCTAGTTCACTGCATGGAATGCTATTAATTAGCAAATAAACATTGGTGACCCCAAGAGGAAATGGTGCTAAGCGCGTGGACCTATGCAGAATGAGTATCAACCAATGGATAATGGAGTTTAATTGTTAAACAATAGCAATTTTGTCTCATGCAAGATCCTGGCTAGTACTCCAAGGAACTGCACCACGCGAGCGTTCACAACTGCCACGTTCGGTTTGCTTGGCTCTTCGCCTCTTCGAGAAGACGAACAATGATGTTACTCCTACTTCTACAGTATTGACTCCATTGCTGCATGTCCATCCACCTCGTGCGGGAGGGATAGCGTGTAGCGAAAGCTTCTACTTACTGCTCCTGCCTTTGCGTCCATAACAGGTGGGCCCAACAGGTGGTTGGCCCACCTATCATGCAGCCAAAGGCAGGTGCATTGAAGGCACCGGAGCTCATTCCGCGAGGGAGAGGGCATCGTAGTAATTAAATTTCTCGGTCTTGTACGAGTTGACGCGACACATCAAAGCACTGCACTCGATAAAAGTATTTTTACACATTTCCAATGGGCTACTTCGTACTCCCTCCTTTCCGGTTTATAGAGCTTATCTCAAAATTTTAGTTTTTCCATTTTATAAGGCTCAATTTGGTTGTTTCCCATCACATGTTCAGATTCCAAGGTGCATTAAATCATTGCATGCAATTATTAAGAGAAAATTGACCAATGCATGTAATTTATGCATGTATGCATTGCAATTAATGCATTGTTAAACATACTTTTTTGAGGAAAACAAGAGCATTAATTTGGGTGCTTTTGCAAACTCTAAAAGGTATTCCACCACTCACCATCTACCTTGGTTGGTGAGATTTTCAGATTGAGCCTTATAAACCGGAAAGGAGGGAGCATGTAGGACTAGACATATTCTGCTTCGTATGTACTCCCTCCGTTCCAAAATATAAGTCTTTTTAGAGATTTCACTATGAACTACATACGAAACAAAATGAGTGAATCTACACTCTAAAATATGTATATATACATCCATATGTAGTTTGTAGTGGAATCCCTGAAAAGACTTACATTTAGGAACGGAGGGAGTAGTCAGTTGTTGCAATCTCGAAAAAGACTTATATTTGGAAACAGAGGGAGTACAACGCATGCATGCATGCCGTGACTTTCCTTTTGATACTTGCATGTGTTGATTTGATGCACCTTGCCAAATTTTGACTATAAATTTAACTTACCAAATTTTCATGCATGTCACAAAAAATCATGGGGCTGTTTGGATCGTGACTATGTTTGTCTTATGTTGCCACATTATTTTTCCCACACTTGCCACACTTTCCTAACCTGAGTTGCTCAAATTGTTAGACACACTTTGGCTTGCCTAAGGGAATCTTGCCACAATTTTTGTGTCTATGACATATGGGGTTCACTGCTAATAAAAAAATTCTTGTCTTAGGTGTGGCTAATAAAAAAGACTTATATTTAAGAATGGAGGGAGTAGAAAATATAAATAATAATGCATGTTGGGGCAACCCACGTTTCTGCTAATTTTAGTCGTGGGCTTGTTCACAATTTTTACAAGGGGGTGGTTGCATTTACTGGAGGGACTTGTAGTACCAGACTTGAACGATACAAAGTGCGACCTGGCACGCCGTAACACCAGTTGGAACAAGCGGGTAGCTATCTCAAAAAACAATCAACAACTAAAAAAAACCGTGACCTGGCATGTAGTAGTACACAATTTTAAATGATTGTTTTGATGGAGTGAAAAAGGAAAACTACCCCACTACTTATATATAGGCCGGAGCTTCCGTGCTTGCTTGCTAGGGCTGCTCTATTCACACACTCTCATCCTCTCCAGATCTAAACAAGATAGGGGTAGTAACACTATCTTTCTCCCTTAAAAGAACACTGGCTTTCTATCCTCACCGCTGGTTACAGATTCGAACGTATCCCCCTCCGCCGGTGAAGGGGAGGAGGGGCAGCATTTAGGCCGTCGTCGACAGCGAGGGAGGAGACCCACTGCCGGCCGCACCGTTATCTCTGGCCAAGCGCTGACGCGGGAGGTCCTCCAATCCCTTCGTCGTTGCCTGTGGGCGGATCTGGCCTCCCGCCGCCCACCTATCCACATCCTGATGACCTTCAGGTATATCTTCGTTCAAAACCGCCTTAGCTCTACTTACCCAGCTCGCTACGTTGCTGCATGTGCATCATTTTCTACCTCTCAACCCCTCTCGATCGAATGGTCCAACGTCACCTATTTTTCTTCTTCTATTGTTAGAGGTAAGCTACTTCATGGAGTCGAATCTTGTACTCCCTCCGTCCGAAAATACTTGTCATTGAAATAAAGTGGGGGTGGGGGAATTTAGTATGTACATCGGACTTGGTACAAATAGGAAGGAAAGGGGATGAAAGTAGTACAGACTGGTCATCCAACCGGTCTCTTGGTCGAAAAGGGAAATATAGGGGTAATACTGTACACAGTGGTATGACCAGGACTAGATTTGCTATCCACACATAGGAGTAGGTGGCTAGAGTGAACAAAAATGGGACCAACCCAAATATGTTTCTTGGATGTTTGTTTCTCGGGGCAACAAACTATGAATCACCACTTTATGCCCCTGTTTACGTACATGGCGCTCTACTGCTGGTGCACCCACTGTCCCATGCCCTTATACCAAATATGTAGGCTCCGGTCGGAATAAAGGGGCAGAAAACATAGGTCTTGATGAAAATAGAGGAATAGGAAAGGAATGTAGGTATAAAACTATGGAACAGTGAACCGGAGGAAACTCTCAAGAGAATGTGTTCGGATGGACTACAAAATGTAAAGATTTGTTTTTTTAGAGTAGCATGCTTGGCAGTATGATATGCTATTTGTTTATTCAGCTGCACAGTGACTACTTTTGTCCTCACCTCACATACCACACATAGGTTGATTTTTTTATTCCGGAAAACAAAGCACAACAATGTGTCTAACGCATGGCAGCGAGCGCCTGCCTCGGGCTTCCGCCCAAAAAATGAGCAGCGCGTGGATGTTTCTAATCCGATGGAATCAGTACTACAAGACCAGCTTTCCTATGAAACACTATTCACCTTTCTCGTGTTCCGAACGGTTGGAAGGGAAAGAATACCGTAGGAATTGTGTTCCTACGAAAATCCTGCCCCAAACCTGTGAACCGAACGCAGCCTTAGCTGTTCTTAATATAATGTCCCTGTTAAAAATGAAGCCATGCCACTGTTTTTGCCTGTAATTGTTTGAGACTCTGACAAGTTTAGCCAAATGTTTTTGCCTGTAATTGTTTGAGACTCTGGCTGTTTCCTCTGTGCCTTTTTGTGCAAATAGGGATATCCAATTCACATGGTTGCTGTTGTGACCTTTTGGTGCACTGCACAAAACTCTTCTTAAAAGAAGTGACTTTTGTGTTGTTTAACTGGAATGTCAGATGGAACAGTTGGTTCATTTTGGTGGAACTGCACAAAGGGAGATCTGTGTTCCAATCCTCATCATCCATATTGGTGCCATAACCTTCCTTTAGGTAAGAATGATATTTAATGCATGTGTTCATCTCTATTTTCCGACTGCCATGAGAAAGTAATGTTGCTTTTTACTAGTACACTTGTACTCCCTCACCGACAAAACCAATTCTGAATTAGAAGGCCAATCATGTACTTGGTTTCACCAACTGGTGAGGAGAAAGAGAAACAGAGCATGAAGAGGAGGAAGAAGAAGAATAAATAGTGCCAAGGCGATCTTGCTGAAGCCATAGGCCTCAGTCGAGGCTATTCACCGGCTCTGGCAATGACTATCTTACATGTGAGACGATCCTCCAGGGAGCCCTTCCACTTCTACTGTCTCACTTAATTAATTAGGAGTACTTAAGTACCACTAATTTATTACTGCCTAATTTTCCTGTTGGAGTTAAACAAATCTTTAGTAGGACCCTATGTTGAATCATGTACGTGTGAATGTTTGTCTATGGAGGTGAATCATGTGGTGGAGTAGGGAGGGAATATTATTAGTGTCATGACATAATAGTGCTATTGTTTTGCATGCCAATTTATTGCCATTGGTTCAATGAGGCAATTTTTTGCGTATTGTCCATCATGAATTTGATGCTACTATTTGAGTAGTATGCTAATGTCTTCCTATCCTTTCTCACTAAGCTAATGAAGGTTTCACCTTGTTCCTACTTGTGCAAATAGGGATCATGTTGTGCCAATCATACATTTTAGTGGAACTACACAAGACAATACAATGAACTGTATCCCAGCCAGTGCTTTAACTCTGCTGGAAGTTCTTGATAATCTTTCGATATAATCTCAGCACTGGTAAACAAGAGTGATTTCAACCATATATTTGAAGTGCACAAAAATATATACTATTGTGTGATTCTAGTGAGTGCTTTATCATCTCTTATGGGACTACATGAATGAGCCTTTTTCTCAGGTTGGTACGGGCCTAAGGCCTTCATCCATATTAGTTTGCTGTCATCTCTATTTGTATCATGCTACTGTCATGAGAAACTCCTTTATCTTTGCACTTTTAAGTTTTGCAACCTATGATAAATGGCAATGCTTTGAGTGTTGAGTTGAGCTAATTGGCACTGATTAAATAAACTAATACCTCTCTTTAAGCAAGACTACTATGTTGCTAACTTTACCCATTAAAATAATGAGGGTGCTTCTATTTGTTAGTGTATGTTTCATTAACTAGTCCCACTATTACAGTAATCTCACTCTCTCAATATATGTGCCAACAGGGATGCTCGATTTTGGTGGAACTGCACAAAAACTTTGGGTGCTTCATTGCCCCGATAGCTTCCGTCCTTTCCTGTCAGTCGGTAATCTCCGCTTCCTTTCTTCCTTTGCTGTCAGTCGCTTGGCTTATCTCGGCTTCTAGTCAAAGGAAATAGTAATTGATATGCTACCTCACACAGGTTGGTACTGGTCTTTATCCTGATTATTGTGCCTGTCATATGTATTGGTAATTTGGTATTGTGCTACTATTTGCCGATTTCATAAAGGAGTAATTTGGAGCCTAAACTTGCAGGCACATCATTACATCGGGTGATTTCAGTAGAACTGCACAAAATGATCAGATGGACATGTACTTATGCTGCTGCTATGTACTCCAAAGTTCAGTCAGAGAAGCATCGATGTTGACAAGAAGTGCTTATATTCATTCGAGTATCAACCGGCGTCAACCAATTGTCAAACTCCAAGTATTAGGAGAGTGAACGCCAAAAATATTGCTTGGTGCATAGGCCAGAAAAACGCAGTCCAGTCTTTGGTCCCAACTTGTGCCTTTTGGTTATCAACACATATGGTAGTGAACTATATGGCATGGAGTCTAAAGATTCCAGACAAGTTGGTTGACACGTATATTCATATGGCACTTAATCAGTCTGCACGCCAAGGATGCTCCATTTTAGTTGAACTGCACAAAAAATTTGGGTGGTTCATTTTCTCAACCGCCTCCTTTCTCGTCTGCAATGTAGAATTTTGGCGAGATACAGGACCAAGATGAGCCAGTAAACTAGTTGGATGAAAGTAGTGGCCAAGTTGCTCAAACCTCCCTCGACACGAGGCCACTATTTGAGGATAAACCTACAAGCAAAGTTTAGATTGTCTGTGCTGCCTCTTATGTACTCGAAAGTTTACTCGTACAAGAACTAATTTTAGCAATAAGTACCTCTGATTGAACACCATTTACCAGTCTGTACCCTAGGTAATTAAAGTTCGTCCATGGATCATATTGGCTGCGATCTCAATCATTTGGATGCATAAACATACTGAACATGTGTATATCTGAATATTTTTGTGAATTATTATGAATATTGTCGTGTGATCTATCAATCATTTGGATGCATAGATATGCTGAGGTTGTGTATATATGAATCTTTTGAGTTGTTGATAGTGAATGTTGGCTATGAATATGAAAGTGTCCTGTGAACCTGAGTTTGATATGAATTGCAACAGAACCAGTTATAACCCTTCTCCTCCTCTCAATCTGCGACTCCACTGCCGCGTTTTCCCATCTCCGGGTCGTTCCCGTCTGGGGCCTCGCCGTCGTTCACCGCCTCGCTGTGTTCGGTGCGGCATGGTCAACAAACGAGAGTCATCGGAAGAGGACTATACATGGAGAGCCTGACGGCTGGGACCCATGAGGTCCATGGTCGCACGTAAGGAAAGTTCCTCATTTTAAGCTGAAAAAAAATGTTTCCTCCACCTGACAGCTGGGACCCACCGGCTGTATCTTCGCACGGAAGGAAGTGCCTTCTTGTTTTGCGAAAAAAATTATTCATCCCGTTGACAGCTGGGACCCGTCAGATTTGGTGACTGACTTGTGGGCCTGCTAAGAGGACGTGTACGCACGGCTTTGTCAACTTAATCAACAAATGATTCTAGCAGCTGGACCGTTGGATGTTAATCCAACGGCCGTGCTCCTTCTTCAACCTCTGTTCTTGCTCCTGTCTCCCGTGGGCGGCACCGCGGTTGTGCTGCCGCGCACCCGAACGAGTGAAGTTTCCTACTCCTCTCCATCTACGACTCCAGTGCCCCGTCTTCCCCATCTCTGGGCCGTTCCAGTCTGGGTGCGCTCGGCACAGTGTGGTCAACGTGGTCAACAACCGAGAGTCATCGGAAGATGACTGTACGTGAGAGGCTGACAGTGGGGACGCACCACGCCCATGGACGCATGCATGCAACGGAATGCGGCGAGGTCAACATGGTCAAGGAACGACTTCCATCGGAAGTATATTGTACGTGGAGAGTCTCAGCTGGGTCCATGGCCGCAGCAAGTAAGTGCCTCCTTATTACGCGGAAAATAATGATTCCTCCAACTGACGGCAGGGACCCACTGGATGAGCCACTGTATTTTGCGAAAAAATGTTTGCCCCCTGACTGCTGGGACCCACCTGACGGGCCACCATATTTCGCGAAAAAAGCGTCCCCCCCGCTGTCAGCTCGGACCCACCGGAAGTGCCTCCTTATTACGCACAAAAAAATGAATACTCCCCCTGCTAGCTGGGACTCACCTTGGTGGGAGGCTGACTTGTGGGCCTACTAAGTTGACGGGGACGAAGGGCTTTGTCAACTTAGTCAATATGAACGATTCTAGCTCCAGTGACCGTACGATGTCCATCCAACGGCCGTAGTGCTTCTTCAACCTCTGGTCTTCTTGCTCCAGCCGCCCAAACTAGCACCGGTCGTGTCTCATGCTCCTGCCTCCCGTGGCTGGCTGTGCTGCCGCTGAGGACTCATCGCCCCCTACTATTTCCACCGCTGGCCAGGCCCTACAGCGACGGCAGCCTCACACCGCAGCCGAACCAGTGAACCCTCGCACTCCTCTCCGCGCGGGCTTCCACTGCCACATCTTCCCCGACTCCGCGCCGTCCACTTCCTAGGCCTCGCCGTCGTCCACCGCCGTGGTGCTCTCCATGCAGCGTGGTCAACATGGTCAAGGAACGACTTCCATCGGAAGAGTACTGTACGTGGAGAGGCTGACAACTTGGTCCATGGCCACAACCTAGTTTTTTTGTGATTTGCCAAGTAAGTCGCTTTGTCAGGCCTGTTGGGCTGCAAATCTTTCAAGACGAGGAGAGTTTTCATTCGGCTGGCCAAGAAAATGGCCCATCAGTAATGAGAAATGGGTTGTACATTTTTAAAACACATCAAACCGGCAATTAGTTTCAAATATCTTTTTTTTCATTTCGAGAATTTAAATTACATTAATTTTTATGCGTGGAGAATTTGTTGGATTTTATATTGATATATATTTATTTTTAAAATCAGTTTGAATGTGAGTCAAAATTTCGAGATTAAAAACAGTTCGGGCCGCACCGAAATATGCAAAATTTCGTATAATTTTTTAACCGTGGCCACAATATGGGCTGTAATGCTAACAAAAAGAATATGGGCTCCAAAAAAAACCTTAAGAATTAGCAAATGGGCTATAAATTATTAGAAATAATGTCAGATGGGTTGTATGCTGTTTTCCACAGATTTGAGGCTTTCCTAAAAAAAGGTTGACGCACAAGCAGTGACTATTGGATTGCCATCCAACGGCCGTCGTGCTTCTTCAATCTCTGCTCTTCCTGCTCCAGCCGCTCAAACAAGCGCCGGCGGGACTGCCTGCTCCCTCCTCCCCGCGGCTGGCTCTGCGGCCGCGCAGGCCTCACCGCCCCACCTTACTCCCATCGCAGGCTGATATGTCCATTTTGCATCATCCTTTTATATCAATATTTATTGCATTATGGGTTGTTATTACACATTATATCTCAATACTTATGGCTATTCTCTCTTATTTTACAAGGTTTACCATGAAGAGGGGCAATGCCGGCAGTTGGAATTCTGGCTGAAAAAGGAGCAAATGTTGGAAACCTATTCTGCACAACTCCAAAAGTCCTGAAACTCCACGAAACCACTTTTTGGATTTATTAAGAATTTATGAGCAAAAGAAATAGGCCAGGGGGCCCACACCCTGTCCAGGAGACAGGGGCGCCCCTCCCCCTTATAGGGCGCGCCCCCTATCTCCTGGGCCCCCTGGTGGGCTTCCGGCGACCATCTTCTGCTATATGAAGGGTTTTGTCCTGGAAAAATTCGTGGGCAAGCTTACGGGACGAAACTCTGCCGCCACGAGGCGGAACCTTGGCGGAATCATTCTAGGGCTCTGGCGGAGCTGTTCTGCCGGGGACACTTCCCTCTAGGAGGGGGAAATCATCACCAACGTCATCACCAACGATCCTCTCATCGGGAGGGGGTCAATCTCCATCAACATCTTCACCAGCACCATCTCCTCTCAAACCCTAGTTCATCTCTTGTATCCAATCTTGTATCCAAAACCACAAATTGGTACATGTGGGTTGCTAGTAGTGTTGATTACTCCTTGTGGTTGATACTTATTGGTTTACTTGGTGGAACATTATATGTTCAGATCCTTAATGCATATTATTACACCTCTAGTTATGAACATGCTTATGCTTTGTGACTAGTTACTTTAGTTCCTGAGGACATGGGTGAAGTCTTGCTATTAGTAGTTATGTGAATTTGGTATTCGTTCGATATTTTGATGAGATGTATGTTGTCTCTCCTCTAGTGGTGTTATGAGAACGTCGACTACATGACACTTCACCATTATTTGGGCCTAGAGGAAGGCATAGGGAAGTAATAAGTAGATGATGGGTTGCTAGAGTGATAGAAGCTTAAACCCTAGTTTATGAGTTGCTTCGTTAGGGGTTCATATGGACCCATATGTTTAATGTTGTGGTTAGTTTTACCTTAATACTCCTTTTTGTAGTTGCAGACGCTTGCAATTGGGGTTAATCATAAGTGGGATGCTTGTCCAAGTTATGGCAGTACCCAAGTGTCGGTCTACCCACATATCAAATTATCAAAGTACCGAACGAGAATCTTATGAACGTGATGAAACTAGCTTGACGATAATTCCCAATGTGTCCTCAGGATCTTCTTCCTTATTATTAGAATTTGTATAGGCTTATCCTTTGCTACATAAAGGATTGGTCCACCTTGCTGCACTTTATTTACTTTATTTACTTTTGCTCGTTACTATTTATCTTATCTCAAAAACTAGCTTTCACCTACTATTTCAGTGCTTGCAGAGAAAACCTTACTGAAAACCGCTTATCATTTCCTTCTGCTCCTCATTGGGTTCGACACTCTTACTTATCGAAAGGACTACGATAGATCCCCTATACTTGTCGGTCATGAAGACTCTTTTCTGGCGCCGTTGCTGGGGAGCATAGCGCTCTTGGTGATTGGAACTTGGTAAGGAAACAATTATATAGTGTGCTGAAATTTTCTGTTACTTGTCACTATGGAAACTAATCCTTTGAGTGGCCTATTTGGGGTATCTTCACCCCAACCAGAGGAGCAAAAAGATGTTCCTCAACCTACTGAACTTTATGAAAATATTCACTTTGAGATTCCTTCGGGTATGATAGAAAAACTGCTAGCTAATCCTTTTGTAGGAGACGGAACTTTGCATCCCGACTTACACCTTATCTTTGTGGATGAAGTTTGTGGATTATTTAAGCTTGCAGGTATTCCCGATGATGTTGTCAAAAGGAAGGTCTTCCCTTTATCTTTGAAGGGAGATGCAATAACATGGAATAGTCTATGTGATGACACGAGATCTTAGAATTATAAGCGATTGGAATTGGAATTTCACCAGAAGTTATATCCTATGCATCTTATTCATCGTGATCATAATTACATATATAATTTTTGGCCTCGCGAAGGAGAAAGCATCGCTCAAGCTTGGGGGAGGCTTAAGTCAATGTTATATTCATGTCCCAGTCATGAGCTCTCTCGGGAAATGATTATTCAGAATTTTTATGCTCGGCTTTCTCTTGATAATCGCAACTTGCTCGATACTTCCTGTGCTGGTTCCTATATGCTGAAGAATATTGATTTCAAATGGGACTTATTGGAAAGAATTAAACACAACTCTGAAGATTGGGGTTCCGACGATGGTAAGGAGTCAGGTATGACACCTAAGTTTGATAGTGTTAAATCTTTTATGGATACCGATGCTTTCCGTGGATTTAGCTCTAAGTATGGACTTGACTCTGAGATAGTAGCTACTTTTTGTGAAACTTTTGCTGCTCACGTTGATCTCCCTAAAGAGAAGTGGTTTAAATATAATCCGCCTGTTGAAGTGAAAGTAGTTGCACCTATTACAGTCGAAGAAAAGACTATTACATATAGTGATCCTATTATTCCTACTACTTATGTTGAAAAACCTCCTTTTCATGTTAGGATAAAAGATCATGTTAAAGCTTTGACTGTTGTTCGTAAGAGTAATACTAGGACTTATACACCTCCTGAGCAAATTAATGTTGAACCTAGTATTGCTATCATTAAAGATCTCTTGGATGAAGACTTAGATTGGCATGTTATTTCTTTCGTGGGTGAAACTGCTAATATTGCTAGACCCGATACTAAGACACGCAGACCTGTTGTAGGCACGCAGGTTATTTCTGTTAAAATAGGAGATCATTGTTATCATGGCTTATGTGATATGGGTGCTAGTGCTAATGCGATACCTTATGATCTTTATAAAGAAATTATGCACGATATTGCACCTGTTGAATTAGAAGACACTGATGTTACTATTAAGCTTGCTAATAGAGACACCATTAAACCTATTGGGATTGTTAGAGATGTTGAAGTCTTGTGTGGAAAGATTGAATACCCTGCTGATTTTCTTGTTCTTGCTTCCCCACAAGATAATTTTTGTCCCATTATTTTTGGTAGACCTTTCTTGCGTACTGCTAGTGCTAAGATTGATTGTGAAAAGAATATTGTCACCGTTGGTATAGATGGTATGTCTCATGAGTTTAATTTTGCTAAGTTTAGTAGACAACCTCGTGAAAAGGAACCATCTAATAAAGATGAGATTATTGGTCTTACTTCTATTGCTGTTCCTCCAACTGATCCGTTAGAACAATATTTGCTAGACCATGAAAACGATATGTTTATGAAGGAAAGGGAAGAAATAGATGAAGTGTTCCTTAAACAAGAACCTATGCTAAAACATAATCTTCCCTTTGAAATTCCTGGGGATCCCCCTCCACCCAAGGGTGATCCCGTGTTTGAACTCAAACCCTTACCTGATAATTTCAAGTATGCTTATCTTGATGAAAAAGAAATATATCCTGTTATTATTAGTGCTAACCTTTCAGAGAAAGAAGAAGAAAGATTATTGAAAACTCTAAAGAAGCACCGAGCTGCTATTGGATATACTCTGGATGATCTTAAGGGCATTAGTCCCACATTATGTCAACAAAAATTTCAGTGGAGAAAGATGCCAAACCTGTTAGAGATCCTCAAAGACGATTAAACCCAAAATGAAGGAAGTGGTAAGAAAGGAGATTCTAAAACTCCTTGAGGCAGGTATTATTTATCCCGTTGCTGATAGTGAATGGGTAAGCCCTGTCCATTGTGTCCCTAAAAAGGGAGGTATTACCGTTATTCCTAATGATGAAGATTAATTGATCCCGCAAAGAATTATTACAGGCTATAGGATGGTAATTGATTTCCGTAAGTTAAATAAAGCTACTAAGAAAGATCATTACCCTTTACCTTTTATTGATCAAATGCTAGAAAGGCTATCCAAACACACACATTTTTGCTTTCTAGATGGTTATTCTGGCTTCTCTCAAATACCCGTGTCAGCGGGGGATCAATCTAAAACTACCTTTACCTGCCCTTTTGGTACTTTTGCTTATAGACGCATGCCTTTTGGTTTATGTAATGCACCTGCTACCTTTCAAAGATGCATGATGGCTATATTTTCTGATTTTTTTGAAAAGATTTGTGAGGTGTTCATGGATGACTTCTCCGTCTATGGATCCTCTTTTGATGATTGTTTGAGCAACCTTGATCAACTTTTGCAGAGATGCGAAGACACTAGTCTCGTCCTGAATTGGGAAAAGTTTTACTTTATGGTTAATGAAGGCATTGTATTGGGGCACAAGATCTCCGAAAGTGGTATTGAAGTTGATAAAGCCAAAGTTGATGCTATTGAAAAGATGCCATGTCCCAAGGACATAAAAGGTATAAGAAGTTTCCTTGGTCATGCCGGTTTTTATAGGAGGTTCATTAAGGACTTTTCTAAAATCTCTAGGCCTTTGACTAATTTATTGCAACAAGATATTCCTTTTCTCTTTGATGATGATTGTGTAGACGCATTTGAAACACTTAAGAAAGTTTTGATCATAGCACCTATTATTCAGCCACATGATTGGAATTTACCTTTTGAAATTATGTGTGATGCTAGTGATTATGTTATAGGTGCTATTTTAGGGCAAAGAGTCGATAAGAAATTGAATGTTATCCATTATGCTAGTAAGACTCTTGATACTGCCCAGAGAAATTATGCTACCACTGAAAAAGAATTCTTAGCAGTTGTGTTTGCATGTGATAAGTTTAGACCTTATATTGTTGATTCCAAAGTTACTATTCACACTGATCATGCTGCTATTAAATACCTTATGGAAAAGAAAGATGCTAAGCCTAGACTCATTAGATGGGTTCTCTTGCTCCAAGAATTTGACTTGCATATTATTGATAGAAAGGGAGCTGAGAAACCCATTGCAGACAACTTGTCCAGGTTAGATAATGTTCTTGATGACCCACTGCCTATTAATGATAGTTTACCTGATGAACAATTAGAGGTTGTCAATGCTTCTCGTACTGCTCCTTGGTATGCCGACTATGCTAATTACATTGTTGCTAAATATATACCGCCTAGTTTCACATACCAGCAAAAGAAAAAGTTCTTCTATGATTTAAGACATTACTTCTGGGATGATCCACTCCTTATAAAGAAGGAGTAGATGGTATTATTAGACATTGTGTGCCTGAGCATGAACAGGAACAAATCCTACGCAAGGGTCACTCTGAATCCAATGGAGGACACCATGCTGGAGATAGAACTGCACACAAGGTACTACAATCTGGGTTTTATCGGCCTACTCTTTTCAAAGATGCTCGTAAGTTTGTTGTATCCTGTGATGAATGCCAAAGAATAGGTAACATTAGTAGATGCCAAGAAATGCCTATGAATTATTCTCTTGTTATTGAACAATTTGATGTTTGGGGCTTTGATTATATGGGACCTTTTCCTGCCTCCAATGGTTATACACATATTTTAGTTGCTGTTGATTATGTTACTAAGTGGGTAGAAGCTATTCCAACTAGTAGTGTTGATCATAACACTTCTATTAAAATGCTTAAAGAAGTTATTTTTCTGAGGTTTGGAGTCCCTAGATATCTTATGACTGATGGTGGTTCACACTTTATTCATGGTGCTTTCCGTAAGATGCTTGCTAAATACGATGTCAATCATAGAATTGCATCTCTTTATCACCCGCAGTCTAGTGGTCAAGTAGAGTTGAGCAATAGGGAGCTCAAATTAATTTTGCAAAAGACTGTGAATAGATCTAGAAAGAATTGGTCCAAAAAACTTGATGATGCATTATGGGCCTATAGAACTGCATACGAAAATCCTATGGGTATGTCTCCATCTAAGATGGTTTATGGAAGAGCATGTCATTTGCCTCTTGAACTTGAACATAAAGCATATTGGGCTATTAAAGAGCTCAATTATGACTTCAAACTTGCCGGTGAGAAGAGGTTGTTTGATATTAGCTCACTTGATGAATGGAGAGCCCAAGCTTATGAGAATGCGAAGCTCTTCAAAGAAAAAGTCAAACACTGGCATGATAAAAGGATACAAAAGCGTGAGTTTAACGTAGGAGATTATGTGTTATTATTCAACTCTCGTTTAAGATTTTTTGCAAGAAAACTTCTCTCAAAATGGGAAGGTCCCTACGTTATCGAGGAGGTCTACCGTTCTGGTGCTATAAAAATTAACAACTTTGATGGCACAAAAGGGTGGTTAATGGTCAAAGAATCAAGCATTATATTTCAGGTAACCCTATCAATGTTGAAACTAATATTATTGAAACCATAACTCCAGAGGAGTACATAAGAGATACTTTCCAGAATGTTCCAGACTCCGAAAAGGCATAGGTACGTGGTACGGTAAGTTTACCGACTCCAAAAGAACTCTAATGGTAGTTTTCATCAGTTTTGGATTATTTAAGAATTTTAGGAAGAAAGAAGTAGTCCGAAAGGGACACGAGGCTCCCACGAGAGAGGAGCCCCCCCCCTGTAGGGCGCGCCCCCCTTTCTCGTGGGCACCTCGTGTGCCCCCCGGACTCCGTTTTCTTGTATGTTACATATTTTGGTCGGTAAAAATTCATTGTATATACTCCCGAAGGTTTTGACCACCGTATCACGCAAATATCCTCTGTCTTTGTTTTGAGCTGTTCCTATTGTAGAATTAAGCAAGATGTCTTCTCAGGAATCAGTTGGGGAGAGCCGGGTGTCTCACCCAACACCAGGTCCAGGAGCAAACGGCGATGCCTATCACTTTGGACCATCAACGGAGGATGAGATGGAGGCTCATTTGAAAAGGATAGATGCCATGGAGGAAGATCAAGAAGTTACCTCTCATTTCCAAGCTGATTTCACTATGGGGGAACTCCCTAGCCTGGTTGTCCCTGCTTCGGTCATCCCTTCCAACTCTAGATTTCTTTCTTATGAAAATATGAAAAAGAGTTTCATGTGTTCTCCAGAAGCTATGCAGCATCCTTGGGTAAAAGGAGCCTTGGCTGTTACGGGCAAGCTCCGTCAAGAAATTTTGGACCTCAAAGGACAAAACAATAAGCTCGAGGAGGAAAACCGTATCCTGAAGGGCATCATCGCCAAGAAGATCACAACACCAACCGTGAAGAAGGAGAAATAATCACATGGGTATGGGCACCCCCCTTGGCAACTGCCAAGCTTGGGGGAGGTGCCCCGATATCGTATCACCATCACACTACTATCTTTACTGCTTTATTTAGTTCGTTCCTTTTAGAAGTGTCTTGATCTTTTAGTTCGAAGTTTTGATATCAAGTAGTTTTGAGTTTTCATTGTGATCTTTTTTTGTAAGCGAGTCTTTGTGCTATCTATAATAAAGATTAGTGTTGAGTCAAGGGCTTTGCTATGTTCCTATGATCTTGAGAAAGTAGAAAGAACAAAAGAGTTCATATTGATCTTATGGATAGTGATAACTTCACACATAGAAAGTATGATGCATAAAAATTGTTGAGAGTTGATGAACGTAGCCTTGGTCATCGTTGCAATTAATAGGAAGTGATAAGGAAAGAGGGGTTCACATATAAATATATTATCTTGGACATCTTTTATGATTGTGAAGAACTCATTAAGTATGACATGCTAAAAGAATTGATGTTGGACAAGGAAGACAACGTAATGGTTTATGTTTTCCGACATCTCAGTTAAAGTATATTGTTATTGACCTTCTGAACATGTTGAGCTTGCCTTTCCCCCTCATGCTAGCCAAAACTCCTTGCACCAAGTAGAGATACTACTTGTGCTTCCAAACTCCCTTAAACCCAGTTTTGCCATGAGAGTCCACCATACCTACCTATGGATTGAGTAAGATCCTTCAAGTAAGTTTTCATCGGTGCAAGCAATAAAAATTGCTCTCTAAATATGCATGACTTATTAATGCGGAGAAAATAAGCTTTGTATGAACTTTTTGTGGAAGTAATAAAAGCGACAGAGTGCATAATAAAGGTCCACATACAAGGGGTAATACAAAGTGACGTTCTTTTGCATTAAGATTTTGTGTATCCAACCCAAAAAGCGCATGACAACCTCTGCTTCCCTCTGCGAAGGGCCTATCTTTTACTTTATGTTTTTACTTTATGCTTGAGTCAAGGTGATCCTCACCCTTCCACTTTTTCATTTTATCCTTTGGCAAGCTCCTCGTGTTTGAAAGGTCATGATACATATATCAAACTAAATGTAAGTTGGCATAGGCTATTATTGTTGACATCACCTAAAGGAGAATATGTTGGGAGGCAACATAATAAGCCCCTATCTTTCTCAGTGTCCGGCTGAAACTCTATAACCACAAGTATTGAGTGAGTGTTAACAATTATGGGGGACTACGAGATAGTTGAGTATGTGATCTTGCTGAAAAGCTCTGTTATTGACTCTTTCTGATGTTACGATAAATTGCAATTGCTTCAATGACTGAGATTATAGTTTGTTAGTTCCCAATGAAGTTTATGACCCATACTTGACATTGTGAATTGCTTATTACTTGAACATAGGAAATCATATGAGAAAATCTATATATATGTTGCTGTTATTAGAATGATCATGATGCCCTCATGTCCGTATTTTATTTTTATCGACACCTCTATCTCTAAACATGTGGGCATATTTCTCGATCTCAGTTTCCGCTTGAGGACAAGCGAGGTCTAAGCTTGGGGGAGTTGATACATCCATTTTGCATCATGCTTTTATATCAATATTTATTGCATTATGGGCTGTTATTACACATTATATCTCAATACTTATGGCTATTCTCTCTTATTTTACAAGGTTTACCATGAAGAGGGGGAATGCCGGCAGCTGGAATTCTGGCTGAAAAAGGAGCAAACGTTGGAAACCTATTCTGCACAACTCCAAAAGTCCTGAAACTCCACGAAACCATTTTTTGGATTTATTAAGAATTTATGAGCGAAAGAAATAAGCCAGGGGGCCCACACCCTGTCCAGGAGACAGGGGGCGCCCCCCCTATAGGGCGCGCCCCCTATCTCCTGGGCCCCCTGGTGGGCTTCCGGCGACCATCTTCTGCTATATGAAGGGTTTTGTCTTGGAAAAATTCATGGGCAAGCTTACGGGACGAAACTCCACCGCCACGAGGTGGAACCTTGGTGGAATAAATCTAGGGCTCTGGCGGAGCTGTTCTGTCGGGGACACTTCCCTCCGGGAGGGGGAAATCATCACCAACGTCATAACCAACGATCCTCTCATCGGGAGGGGGTGAATCTCCATCAACATCTTCACCAGCACCATCTCCTCTCAAACCCTAGTTCATCTCTTGTATCCAATCTTGTAACCAAAACCACAAATTGGTACCTGTGGCTTGCTAGTAGTTTTGATTACTCCTTGTAGTTGATACTTATTGGTTTACTTGGTGGAACATTATATGTTCAGATCCTTAATGCATATTATTACACCTCTGATTATGAACATGCTTATGCTTTGTGAGTAGTTACTTTAGTTCCTGAGGACATGGGTGAAGTCTTGCTATTAGTAGTTATGTGAATTTGGTATTCGTTCGATGTTTTGATGAGATGTATGTTGTCTCTCCTCTAGTGGTGTTATGTGAATGTCGACTACATGACACTTCACCATTATTTGGGCCTAGAGGAAGGCATAGGGAAGTAATAAGTAGATGATGGGTTGCTAGAGTGACAGAAGCTTAAACCCTAGTTTATGAGTTGCTTCGTTAGGGGTTCATATGGACCCATATGTTTAATGTTCTGGTTAGGTTTACCTTAATACTCCTTTTTGTAGTTGCGGATGCTTGCAATAGGGGTTAATAATAAGTGGGATGTTTGTCCAAGTTAGGGCAGTACCCAAGTGTCGGTCTACCCACATATCAAATTATCAAAGTACCGAACGAGAATCTTATGAACGTGATGAAACTAGCTTGATGATAATTCCCAATGTGTCCTCGGGAGCTTCTTCCTTATTATTAGAATTTGTCCAGGCTTATCCTTTGCTACATAAAGGATTCGGCCACCTTGCTGCACTGTATTTACTTTATTTACTTTTGCTCGTTACTATTTATCTTATCACAAAAACTATCTTTCACCTACTGTTGGGGATATAACTACTGAGTGTAAACCGCACAGGAGGGGTCGGTTCACCCTCAACTATATTGAAGCCCATGAAGACTCAGAAGATGGCGCTGTACTATGAAACCTAGAGGCCCGGAGCCCAAAGGCGGATTAGGGCCCATAGTGGTAAACTGCCATAGTCATGTAACTTGTGTTGTAAGATAAGGAAGGGAGAGACCGAGCCGAACACTTGTATGAGTCGGCCTCGGAACTCTGTAAACCGGCCGGGCGTCAACCCGTGTATATAAGGGGACGACCCGGCGGCGGTTCAGGGACAAGAAACAACAACTCGATAGCCAGGCATAGCTTGTTTAGCTCCCTGGTTAGCGAGACCCCAATAATCCCATCATAACTAGACATAGGCCTTTACCTTCATCGAAGGGGCCGAACTAGTATAAAATCCCTCGTGTCCTTTGTCCGGCTTAACCCCTTTAAGCTAACCCGTCGCGATGGCTCCACGACTAAGTCCTTACACGAGGACATCTGACGTGATATTTCCACGACAGTTGGTGCCCACCGTGGGGCTATCGCACGATGGTTTCAAGTTCTTGAAGGGCAGCTTTGAAGGACTCAAAGGATACATTGTGGGCCGGATGACCAAGAGTCGTCGCGGCAAGCTCTACATCGATGATGCAGGCTGGGGCCCCGAGGCCGGCTCAATCGAGTACGGGTACCGGGCCCCCTTCGGCGGAATTCACGTCTTCATCGGCAAGATCGGCGAACCGGGCCCTGAGCCGGACACCTGCACCGACCTCGCCGAAACAGCTCAGCGTGCAAGTGCCGCCCGGGTTCAGCCTACCATGAAGCGTGCGTTTGTGGGATGTGTTCATGGGATCGGATCTGAACCGGTGTCTGACGGTGAGATGGTCGCTTATTCCGACGGCGAATCATCCGCTAGTGAAACCGAATCCCTGTACCAAGTTCAGGATGGCGTGTTTGAAGGGTATTCCGATGGCACCAGTATTCCGAAATTTCTTGAAACGCCGAACCACGTTGGAATTTTCATGGTCGGAACACAGCCAACATTGCAAAACTCTACTGTGGCGGCGTCTGGACCGGTGGAAGGGGCAGGAGGTTCCACGCGTCGGCCGGCCCAAGTCCTCTCCGGTTCGATCGATGCCTGGGCAGCCTTGTTGACTACGATAGTTACACTAATGACGCAGGATCAGCACAATGCGGACATTGCGAATCTAAAAGATCAGATAACGCAAGCCAAGGCGGACTTAGCGGCTGAGAAAACCAGGATGGCGGCGCAAAGGATTCAAGCTGAGAATTATTGGCTTTTGATGGATCAGAACGCCTTAAATCAAGTATCCAGGAGGAAACATCAATCTCGCTTGCCGGTGGATTACAACGCAATGAATCTCTTTGGAACGCCAGGTGCAGGACCTAGTAACCCGCCAGCAGTAAACCGAAATACCGATCCAAGGACCGGGGCGTGTCGAGGAAGGCTGATCCACGAACACCTATGGGGACCGGCGGGCCGGGCCCCTTTCGGTTCGGCGGGAGGCAGAGATTGCACGAAGAGCGGATCGAGGCGAAGCACACGAGCGGTTTTACCTAGCTTCGGAGCTCTCCGGAGAGATAATACTCCTACTGCTGCATGGCTGAGTGTATTGAGTTCTTGCTCGGGAGCGCTGAGTGCTACAGTACACACTAGCTGCTAACGAGACCGAGCGTGAGTGTTTTCTGCCTTCCAACCCCCCTCTACGTTGCGCATGGGCCTTCTTTTATATGCTAAAGGGGTCACCGACAGGTGGCAACGTAGACAAGGGTAAAAATGGAAAAGGGATTGTGGTTGGTACAGCTACCTGTACAGTGTATCCTACCTAACCCTGACGGCAGGGGACAAAGGCATTAAATGCCCGTCTATGTCGCCCAAACAGTGCAAAAAAGGACCGTCAGGGGCGCCATCGCTCGCCACGATGGCAATCTTGTCAGCGCCGCTTGCCACCGCGCACCGCTGGCTGCACAGCCTCTTGCCACGCGCGCCTGGGAAGGCTCCAGGGCGACACGTTGATGGATGTGCTGGAGCGCGGGTACAGGGTGGTAGCTTTGCCGCGGCAAGCGCCTTGCCGTGGTCGTTGTCTTGCCGCGTCCCGAAGCTTGTCGCTCACCGGGCCTTGCCGGGATGCGTGGCGCGTCGCGGCAAGTTCCTTAAGATGCCTTGGTTGGCCTTCCCGGCAAGCTCCTCTTGCCGGGGTCTTGTCTCCTTGGCTTGAATACTTTGTTCTTGAATGTCTCCACGGGAACCTCTGAGGACCTTGGCGGTCACCCGGCAAGCCTTGCCGCGGGGTGCTGCAACTGCTCGTGCACGAGTTCAGGATACTAGGGTACCCCTACTCTAGTACACCGACAGGAGCCCCCGGGCCTGGGCCACACACGGTGCCGAGCGCTGTTGGGCCAGGCCCAAAACAGGGCACGGGCACGCGCGGCCTGGGTTACGCCATATCTTTCTCCGTATCCACCGCGCCCTCCCCGAATGGCACGCGTTGAATGCGGCGTCGTGGGAGAGATCGTGGGTGGTTTCTTTATTCGGAAAGGCGGAACGTCCGCCCCCTCCCTCCTTATAAGCAGGGAAAACAGGGGCCGTTCGCCCATCTCGCCGGTTGCTACTCCAATCTCAGAAATCTCCGCCGCTCCCCCCTTCTTCCCAAAACTGAGAGAGAGCAGCGCTCCGCCCCCATCGCCACCAGCATCACCAACACCGTCGATCTCCCCCACCACCTCCGCCATGGCTCCGAAAGCCGACAAGGGGAAGGGCGTGAAGTCGGCCGAGGCGCAGCGGCTCGCGGCGCTGTGAAAGGAGCGGGCAATCTTCCCCCCTCAGCTTGGCGCAAAGGAGCTAAGGGAGTACTACTACCTCTTCTGGTCGACGGAGACGCGAGCGCACTCGCGTACGAAGGTACTCCCAGCTGCCGCTTCGGAACTGGCTCCGAATGGGTACCCTTTCTTCACGCTGTTCTTCTACTGCGGGCTCTGCCCGCCTTTCTCTGAATTCTTCTGCGATATCATGAACACCTACGGGTTCCGCCTCCTTGACTTCACCCCCAATGCCGTTCTGACCATGGCAGTTTTCGCACATCTCTGCGAAAACTTTGTCAGAGTCTACCCAAACGTAGCCCTTTTCCGCCACTTCTTTATGCCTCGAGTTGAGAGAGGGGAGCCCTTATCCGGTGGAATCGCCTGGATCTCGAGGACCGGCAAGAAGGAAGCTTATCTGGAGGGAGAGCTCCGCAGCAAGTGGTTGGAATGGAGGGCAGAATGGTGCTGGATCGTCGAGGAGAACCCGCAGCCCTTTACCGCCCAGCGCTAAGCCCCAATAGCGCGCGACAACGATTGGAGCAATGTGGCCCTAGAAGACGATAGGCTGAGGATTGCCGTCACCCGGATCCTACGCCTCAGACATGCCGGGCTCACCGTAGGTGCTGTTGGCGCAGATTTCCTTCGCCGCCGCATCGCCCCCCTGCAGGAGAGGAGGAGACCCGCCTGGGAGTTCTAGAACGCAGCGGATATCTTGAGGCTGCGCCCAGGCCTCAACTTCAACTTCACCGTCTTGGAACTGGACGCGATGATCCTGGAGTTGTTCAAGCGCGATCCTCAACATCCCGAAGCGTTTATGTTGCCGGCGGGTGTCATTCCGTTGTGCAACAACTCTTCACTCGACCGCATCTGAGCAATGATGCCGCTGTGCGATTCGCATGGAATCGTTCCAACTTGGCAAGAGCCTACAGACGACGTCGTGCAGGAGTTCTTCGACAGCCTGGTAGAAGTGGCGGTCCGCTCTGATGAACAGAAGAGCCTCACCCGCGACACCACCGATGCGGAGATGCAGCGCATCACCACCAGGCTGGAAGAGGCGGCAGCAGCCGCTGCCGCGGGCGAGTTCGGATTCACCATGGAGGAGGCAGAGGCAATAGAGGCGGCAAGCCTTGCCGAGCGAGAGGAGCTTGTCGGCGAGGAAGAGCTTGTCGGGCTTGAAACTGAGTCGAGCGAGCCCGGCGAGGGAGAGCTTGTCGGGCTCGAACCTTCAGGCAGCTCGTCGCAAGCGGAGCCCCCAGCTCCACCGGGAAGGCGTCTCCGCAGGGCCGGGGACGTAGCGGAGCGGCAGACGAGTCAATAGCCGCCGTGCCGTGCAACACGCTCTACCGTGGCAAGCAATGTTGCCGCGGGAGCGCCTCACGCCGCTGCGGCAACTGGAGCGGGGTCTTCCCGGTCCACCGCCACTGCTCCTGCCAAGCAGGCAAGGGAAACTACTCCTCCGCCGCGTCGCACCGGAGGCGAGCCGGACTTCGATCTCTCCGCGCTCAGCTCCGACGAGGAAGAAGAAGAGTAAGATTTTCTTGCTGTACTTGTAGTTCTTCAATTTTTTTGCTTTGTCTTGTATCTGACTTGCTTCACTCTGAGCCCATTCCTTTTCAGGATGCTGGCCCAGAGAGCGGCCAAGAGAGCCAAGGCCCCAGTGATTGTCATTGAGGATGATCCTACTGCAACGGCAGGGGACATGTCCGAGACCACCTTGCCGAACCCGGCAACCCTTCCTCCAAGCAGCCCCCAATGCAGCCCCCAGCGTGAGTATATGGTTTATTTCCAGCTGTCAGGCGCGCATGGGTGCTCTTTCTTTGCTGATATCTGACTGTTGATTGGTGTAGGAGCAGAGCAACTTCACCAGGAGTGCCCGGAAGCTGCTCCCGAGATGCTATCTGCTTCAAGTACACCACCAAGGGAGGATTCGCCGGCAAGGGAGCGTTCTCCGGCAAGGGAGAACTCCCTGGCAAGGGACAGTTCTCCGGCAAGGGACGGCACCAGCGATCCTCCGGTGGTTGAGACCACGACTGCAGGTCCCAGTACAGGTAATCATCTTGCTTGAAAACTTCCCTTGGATTCTTCTTCTTCTGATTTTCTTCTTGGATATTTGCTTGATTTGTCTCCTTTCTTCGTTCGTCAGATCCATCTGCCACGGAGACGATGGAAACCGAGGTTGCCGGCGAGGAGAACATGCGCAGCAATACCGACGACGTCGTCGCCACCGAAGGAGAAGCCGGCGCTGATGATCCCGCCTGCGAAGAGGCCGCCAAAGCTGCCGCCGCAAAAGCTGGCGAGGGATCTGGCGATCGCACTGACGACCCCGAGGCCGCAGGAGCGCCAGGCGCTACGCCGACCGCCGATCCCTCCGCTGCTGCTGCAGCGCCAGGCTCCGAAGAGCCCCAGCCCGGCGCCTACTTGAAGGCTGGCGACGGCATCTTCATCAAACTCCCCTGGGCATCAAGCTCCAGGGCGCCGGTTGAAGGAGAGAGCTTAGATGGAGAGGTGCTTGCCTCCGCTGGGCTGACGCTGGTCGACGCGCCAAGCAGCAGCAGCGACGAGCCTGAGGAGGAGCGGCTGCTGCGGAAGCTGTTGTCGCTCTACCGCACCCGACAGGCCAAACTGGTACCCCGGGAAGCGCTTGTCGCGAAGGCGGGAGTGGATATCGAGAAGCGCGCGGAAGAGCTCCGGGGCTTCAGGCAGGAAACTCTCCGGGCCCTGGCAGAGGAGCGGGAGCAAGTCGCCGAGGAGCGGAAAGCCTTCCTCCTCGAGAAGGCTGAGGTTGAAGAGCAACAGCGGCTTGCTGCCGAGAAGCTATCTGCGCAGGAAGGTGAGTTGGTGCAGCGCAAGGTCAACCTTGATAGCCACGAGGAGGAGCTTGCCGCGCGCGAGCAAACATTTGGCGGGACTCTCAAGGAAGCGAAGGATGCTGCCGCAGCTGCCGAGGCCGCCAAGAAAGAGCTGGAGACGAAGATGGCGCAGCTGGAGGCCGATCTCAAGGCGAGCGGCGAGGAGCTTGCCGTGCTCAAGCGTGAGCGCGAGAAGGACACCGCCGCTCATGGCGAGCTGCAAGGTCGTCTCGCTGAGAGGAGCAAAGAGCTCAGCGCCGCCAAGGACTCCAATGCGGATCTTGAGTTGAAGCTGGCGACTTTGACTCAGATGCTGGACGGCACCAGGGAGCGGGAGGTGGCCTTGTCAGAGAAGATCAAGGCCGATGAGGCGCTGCTGGCGAATGCTGCTGCCGCCCATAATGCCTTTAGGGAGAATGTGGAGCACTAGACCGAGGGTCTCGTGGATGCTGCCGCAGCCATTGACGAGGAGCTCGCGCAGTTGGGGATGGAAGATTTCGGGTACTCCTCTGACGAGCACCTCCAACCCAGCACCAAGCTCAGCTTGTTCTTCAAAGGCGTGGCGATGGCCCTCCAGCGACTGCGGGAGAAGATCCCAAAGCAGCTGGCCCACGAGTCGCGCAAGATCTGCGCGGGGGCTCTTCAGAAGGTGCTAGTGAAGGTGGCCTTCCGCAACCCAAGCCTCAACCTCACCAACGTCCTCATGACCTTGCCGCCGGATGCCGATCTGGAAGCGCTCAAGGCCCTTGTCGCACCCATTGTGGACAAGGTGAGCGGAATCAAGAGGGTTGAGGGTGATCGCGTAGATTAGGCCGCTCATTTTCTCTTTTCCTTGTCGCTGCTGGCCATGTTATGAGAACAATCTATTAGAGTTGCGACAAGCTATCTTGTAATATAACTCTATTTTGAGTAGCGATTGCTATGTTATTTCCTTTACTTGATTCCGTCCTTTGTATGTTTTTGCCTTACGCTTTTAGGGAACTTGTCGGCGCAGGCACCTTAGCCGCGAGCGCTGAGTGCAGGACATCAGCAGCCTGCTGGCGGTGCCGCTACCGACAAGAAACCTTGTCGCAACTAGTCGCAGCTCACTTAAGTTGTTGAGCGGACTCGAAACAAAGTAAGGGCGCAACTAGCTACGAGTTGGTTCCTCCGCGCACAGGTTTTCCATACAAAGCACGGTCGTTCGAGGAAGATAACTTAAAAACTAAAACTGATTGCTCAAACTTTGGCAACTTAGCTTTTCCGTCGTTTGCTTCCCAGTAAGGCGAAATTTCCTTGAATGATGTCTGGTCAACACCATTATCTGAAGGCTGATCCACGAACACCTATGGGGACCGGCGGGCCGGGCCCCTTTCGGTTCGGCGGGAGGCGGAGATCGCACGAAGAGCGGATCGAGGCGAAGCACACGAGCGGTTTTATCCAGCTTCGGAGCTCTCCGGAGAGATAATACTCCTACTGCTGCATGTCTGAGTGTATTGAGTTCTTGCTCGAGAGCGCTGAGTGCTACAATACACACTAGCTGCTAACGCGACCGAGCGTGAGTGTTTTCTGCCTTCCAACCCCCCTCTACGTTGCGCATGGGCCTCCTTTTATATGCTAAAGGGGTCACCGACAGGTGGCAACGTAGACAAGGGTAAAAATGGAAAAGGGATTGTGGTTGGTATAGCTACCTGTACAGTGTATCCTACCTAACCCTGACGGCAAGGGACAAAGGCATTAAATGCCCGTCTATGTCGCCCAAACAGTGCAAAAAAGGACCGTCAGGGACGCCATCGCTCGCCACGATGGCAATCTTGTCAGCGCCGCTTGCCACCGCGCACCGCTGGCTGCACAGCCTCTTGCCACGCGCGCTTGGGAAGGCTCCAGGGCGACACGTTGATGGATGTGCTGGAGCGCGGGTACAGGGTGGTAGCTTTGCCGTGGCAATCGCCTTGCCATGGTCGTTGTCTTGCCGCGTCCGAAAGCTTGTCTCTCACCGGGCCTTGCCGGGACGCGTGGCGCGTCGCGGCAAGTTCCTTGAGATGCCTTGGTTGGCCTTCCCGGCAAGCTCCTCTTGCCGGGGTCTTGTCTCCTTGGCTTGAATACTTTGTTCTTGAATGGCTCCACAGGAACCTCGGACGACCTTGGCGGTCACCCGGCAAGCCTTGCCGTGGGGTACTGCAACTGCCCGTGCACGAGTTCGGGATACTAGGGTACCTCTACTCTAGTACACCGACAGGGCGCCGGATCAACCTCAGGTGATGGGTCCACCTCAGCGTACGGACAACCCACCGCGGTATACCACACCATCGTCGGGTCACTTTTCTACCCCGTTGGACAATATGATAGCACCAGCATCCCGGTTGGCTGTTATTCCGATTGAAGGTGAATCGCCGGCAGCGGTTGAGACACGGTAGGCCAGGGATCTTCTTCAAACAGTTTTGACACAGTAGCAAGCTTACTCATATAGCCGAGACAGGGTTCACTCAACTCCACGACCGAGCAAAAGCTATAGCAGGCACATAGATGAACCAGAGGTGTCTAGTAGTGCGCGGCACCGCATTGTCCCTCAAGGGCCTAATCCAGTGTGTGGTGATATGAACGCTTAGGACGTGGTGGATAATGGCAGAGCACGAAGGGAGGCCGCTTTAGCAGCACAACATACGGGGCGATACCAACCCGCCTCGGTTCAGCCAGCAGCGTCAGTGGACCGAGGCGTCGGAGTTGCTTTCAGCTCGTGGGGAGTGCCATGCCTTATTCCGGTTCTCCGTAATGTGCGATTGCCTAAGGACTTCAAGGGCCCATGTAAGGTGCTGAATTACACCGCTGATCAGCCACCCGAGGCATGGGTAGAAAGTTATGAGATGGCAATGGAGATGCTGGACGTTGATGAAGCGCCTTGTGCAAAGTACTTACGATGATGTTGGAGGGAACAACCCGTACTTGGTTGAAAATTTTACCACCTAACTCCATTGAGTCACGGGACGAGTTGAAGGCCCGGTTTATAGCCAATTTCAAAGACACATGTAAGCAGCCTATGTCCATTGTGGATCTCGATGCCTGTGTGCAAGGGGAGAACGAGTCAACAACTCATTGGGTGCGCCGGGTTTCAGAAGTCTTGCATTCATCGGACCATATTAATGCTGGCTCGGCGATCATCACCTTGGAGCATAATTGCCGGTTTAAGTCACTAAAGATGAAGTTGGGACGGCTCGAGCGCCACTGCAATGACATGGGCACCCTCATGGCCTCCTTGGTAAAGTATGCCGATTCTGATAATACCAAGGATCCCGATTCTAATGAGGAGAAACCGGAGAAGGGAAAGAAGAACGGCGGTGCAAAGGGACAGCAGCACAACCAAGGAGGCCATGGGAATAACGGTAAGTGTAAAGCGGATTTAGATTTTGTGGCTAATGCTAATGTGCAGCGTAGTAAGGGTAAACCGCCCCAGCGCGGCGGCAGAATGAATCTGGAGCGTTTGCTGAATCAGCCCTGCCCAAAACATGGGACCAAGGAGGTTCCTGCGACACATCTCTGGAAACATTGTCACATTATGAAGGAGTTCAAAAACTCTGATCTTTTCCGGTATGATCAGGGTCCATCAGGCTGTTCAGGTCTAGGTTTTCATGGTGGCGGCGGTTCAAACTCTGGATTTCAGAATAATCAGGGCAACCAGAACAACCAAGGTGGTAATAACCAGCAGAGTAATCAAGGAAATCAGTAGCAGACGGGTTACCAGAGTCACCCAAAGCAGTTGAATGGTGGGCAGTATCATGTGTTCACCACTAGTTTATGCAAGCGGGATCAGAAGCTTCACAAGAGGGCTATTAATGTTGTTGAACCGGCAGTACCACGTTACCTGCAGTGGTCCGAGCAACCTATTGTATGGAGCAAAGAGGATCATCCACCCCGGGTTGACAATCAGGGTCACCTGGCTTTGGTGGTGGCACCTCAGGTGGGAGGTCATAAGTTCACCAAGGTACTCATGGATGGAGGAAGCAGTATCAACATTCTGTATTATGAGACCTTCCGTCGCATGGGGTTGATAGACAAGAGTCTTAAACCGTCCAACACTATTTTCCATGGTGTGGTACCAGGTAAATCGGCATATCTTGTTAGTAAGATTGCTTTGGAAGTTGTGTTTGGTGATGAACATGATTCCCGGTCTGAGACATTGACCTTTGAAGTGGTGAGGATCCAGAGCCCTTACCACACACTGTTTGGGAGACCGGCTTATACAAAGTTCATGGCAAGGCCTTGTTACATTTACTTGCAGCTCAAGATGCCGGGTCATAAAGGGACCATTACGGTTCACGGAAGTCATAAAATCACTTTGGATTGCAAAGAAGGTGATGCGGCCTATGCTGAATCGGTTTGTGCTATAGAGGAGCTAAAGTTTTATAAGGAAAACATTGATCTGACAGACATGACCCCTCTGAAGAAGCCCACCACTAAGCATGACCCAACCCTGCATTTCAAACCGGCTGATGAGAATAAGCTTGTTGACTTTGTTCCTGGCGATTCATCCAAGCAGTTCAGCATCAGCACAAATCTAGATCCGAAATAGGAAAGCGCGCTCATCGAGTTCATCCGTGAGAACCGGGACATTTTTGCACGGAAGCCTTCTGACATGCCAGGTGTACCGAGGGAACTCACTGAGCACACTCTCAATATTGATCCGAAGTTTAAACCGGTCAAACAATTTCTTCGTTGCTTTAACGAGGAAAGACGCAAGACAATTGGTGAAGAGGTAGCTCGGCTGTTGGCTGCTGGGTTTATCGTTGAAGTGTTTCGCCCTGAGTGGTTGGCTAATCCAGTGCTTGTTCTTAAGAAAAACGGCACTTGGCGCATATGTGTGGACTACACAGATTTGAACAAAGCTTGTCCGGCCGATCCTTTTGCTCTCCCACGTATTGATCAGATCATTGATGCAACGGCGGGTTGTGAGCGTTTGAGTTTTTTGGATGCGTATTCAGGCTATCATCAGATCAAAATGGAAGTTAAGGACCAGGAGAAGACCGCCTTCATCACTCCCTTTGGAGCCTTCTGCTATGTTTCTATGCCCTTTGGGCTCAAGAGTGCCCAGGCAACTTATTAGCGATGTGTGCAGAATTGTCTACACACTCAGATTGGGCGTAATATTCATGCCTATGTTGATGACATTGTGGTGAAGTCCAGGAAGAAGGAGACATTGATAGATGATCTCAAAGAAACCTTTGACAATCTGCGGGTTTACAAAATGATGCTCAATCGGGACAAATGTGTCTTTGGTGTTCCGGCAGGCAAGCTTCTAGGCTTTCTGGTGTCCAACAGAGGCATTGAGGCTAATCCGGAGAAAATCAAAGCGATTACATCTTTGGCTAAACTGGCGTGCATTCAGCGTCTAGCAGGTCGGATTGCAGCCCTAAGCCGGTTTATCAGCCGTTTGGGAGAGAAGGTGATCCCTCTATATCAGATGTTGAAGAAAACAGACACCTTTGTCTGGAGTGATGCGGCTAATGCGGCATTTGAAGACTTGAAGCGGCAGTTGGCCGAACCGCCCGTCCTTGCTGCTTCGGTTGACAGGGAGCCTTTATTGTTGTACGTGGCAGCTAATGCCCGTGCTGTCAGTGTGGCAATTGTGGTGGAGCGCAAGGAGGCTGGTAAGGAGTACCTGGTTCAACGGCCGGTTTATTATATCAGTGAGGTGCTTATTGAGTCAAAGCAGCGATATCCACATTGGCAGAAGCTAGTATATGGGTTTTTTTATGGCAAGTCAGAAGCTCAAACAATATTTCCAAGGCCATCACATTACGATTATCAGTTCAGCTCCGTTGGGTGATATAATTCAGAACAGGGAAGCAACTGGCCGGGTTGCAAAGTGGGCATGGTTTGAAGTATGTGCCCTGAACAGCCATAAAATCTCAAGCACTTGTGGATTTCATCAATGACTGGACCGAGTTACAAGCACCAGAGGACAAACCGGATAATACATACTGGACGATTCACTTTGACGGATCCAGGCAATTGGAGGGCTCGGGGGCCGGAGTTGTCCTTACTTCCCCTCGAGGTGATAAAATTCGTTATGTCCTCCGTTTAATGTTCCCCTGTACTAACAATGCAGCTGAGTACGAGGCTGTGATCCATGGGCGCCGAGTGGCCAAGGAGATGAATTTAAGCCGAGTACGATGCTTTGGAGACTCTGATCTGGTGGCTCAGCAAGTTTCTGGCACTTGGGATTCTAAGGATCCACTCATGGCGGCTTATAGACGTGAAGTGGATATTGTGGCGAGTCATTTCAAAGGGTATTAGGTTGAGCATATCGATCGGCGCAAAAACGAAGCAGCAGACGCTTTAAGCCGGCTTGGATCTCAGCGTAAACCGGTACCTCCCAATACCTTTTTAGATATCTTGCATAACCCGTCTGTTAAGTTGCCTACAGAGGAGGATTTGGCTGTTCCTGATCCAGAGGCTCAATTGGTTGCCGCTTTACACGTCGTGCCGGATTGGACGGTTCCATATCTGGCGTATATGAACCGTGGCGAGTTACCAGATGATGAAGTCTTGGCCCGGCAGATAGTCCAGCGATCCAAGTCCATGGTTGTTCACAATGGCGAGTTACACTGCTGCAGCGTTCCAGGCGTATTTCAGCGTTGTGTTTCTCCAGAAGAGGGCCAAGAGATCCTACGGGAAATTCATGAAGGCTATTGTGGTCATCATGCCGGTTCAAAGTCCCTGGTTGCAAAAGACTTTCGTCATGGGTTCTACTGGTTGACAGCTCATCCTGATGCGGAGGATCTGGTAAAGCGATGTGACGCTTGTTAAAAGTTTTCACGCAGAGCTCATGTTTCGGCTCAAGAATTAAGGATGATTCCCATCACTTGGTCGTTTGCCACTTGGGGGCTTGACATGGTGGGACCCTTTAAACGCTCCAAGGATAAGAAGACCCACCTGCTGGTGGCGGTTGACAAGTTTACCAAGTGGGTTGAAGCAGAGCCTGTTAGCAAGTGTGATGCGGCTACGGCGGTTCAATTTCTCAAAAAGATTATCTTCTGCTTTGGCTTTCCACACAACATCATCACAGATAATGGCACAAACCTCTCTAAGGGTGAGATGGAAGATTTTTGTCAGAGAGAACACATCCGGCTTGACTTAGCATCCATGGCGCACCCCCAGACCAATGGTCAAGCGGAGAGAGCTAATCAAGAAATCTTGAAGGGGATTAAACCCGGGCTTATAGTCCCTTTAAAGCGGACGCCGGGTTGTTGGGTGGAAGAATTGCCTTCTATATTATGGAGTATCAACACCACCCCCAACAGATCGACGGGTTACACACCTTTCTTCATGGTGTACGGGGCAGAGGCGGTTCTCCCAAGTGATATTCGTCACGATTCGCCCCGGATTGCTAATTATGTTGAAGTAGACAATGAGCAAGCACGCCAGGAGGCGTTGGACCTGTTAGATGAAAAACGAGATATGGCTTTAGCCCGTTCGGCGGTTTACCAGCAAGACCTGCAGCGTTATCATAGCCGCCGGGTTAGGACAAGAACCTTTCAAGAAGGCGATTTTGTGCTCCGGCTCATCCAGGATCAGACCGACATGCACAAGTTATCTCCACCTTGGGAAGGACCCTTTGTGGTCAGCAAAAATCTGCCCAACGGATCATACTACCTCATTGACGTTCAAGACAACTCACGCATCTCTGAGGAGGAGACCCGACGGCCGTGGAACATAGCTCTCCTACGGCCTTACTACACTTGAGCCATAGGCTTTTCTTATGTACATATTTCGACAATGTATATATTATGATCAATAAAATAAACCAGCATCCTTGCTATAAGCAGGGCCTCTGCTGTTTTTTCTCAAATATCCTTTGAGTTACATGGGGGCTTCAGCTAACAAAGCGGAGTACTACCTGTTAAACCGGCTATCATGCCACCATACAGCTTGGGAGCTTCACACCCAAGGGGCCAAAGAGAGTCTGGATGCTATGCGCAGCTCAAACATAGGCACCCAATGAGCACAGCTCATCACGTTACTTGGGGGCTCTTTGTGTAAAGTAACAAAGAGTTTGAAAGGACCCTTGTAGCTGGGTATCGACCCACGGCTTGGAAGCCTGGTATATTTACCTAAAACCCAGGGTTGACCTGCCTTCATCAAGTAAGCCACTCCTATCCAAGTAATCCTGGCACGACCCTCCGAACGTTTGACAGTTACTCTCATTGAGACCCTGAACTTGTCAAAGTTAAAACGGTGATTGGTTAGTTGGAGGCCCATCTTAAAAGGCTTTGTCAAATGGTTTAACTCAGCGGCCTGGCAGCCCATGAAAAGCCTCGAATTTGGGCCTGGCAGCCCTCAAAAAGCCTCGACTACACGGTTTTATTTGCACTTGTCACTATTTTTCTTTTGATGACTTTTGTGTTAAACCGGTGTCTTTGATCTGGTATGGCTTTTCAGTCATCATATTAACCCGGTGTTTGTTAACCCGACTTGGATCTCAACTAAATGTTGACGAGCCTTATCAATAAACCGGAGTTTATTAACCCGGCCTGGCTTTGACTACTTGTCACCAGTTTTTGTTATCTGGTGTTCATCGTAACCCGGCATGACTTCTTATACATCATCAGTACATGATGAAGTTATACAAAATTCAAGATTTGGATTTTTACCCTTATTACAATCAAAGTTGGCAAACCAACTAAAGTGATATCACATCACAGGTATGAGTTATTTCATATTTCTTAAAGGTTTGATTATCAATCAGGCTTTATCTTGGGTATTATGACCCGTCCAGCGGTAAACCGCCAGGACAAACTTTCTTTATGCAGGCTTCAGAGTTGCGTTATCACAGCATAAGCAAACATTTCATGTGTTATGATGGTTCAACACAAGTCGTGCATCAGCACAACAAATCAAAGAGTTTTTACTAGCCTATTACAAGGCACTTTGAGGCCCAAAAAGCTGATTGTTCTTGCATAACAAAAGTTTGTCACAGAAACACAAAGGCCGGATTAAGACTCGTTGCCGGGACAACATGAAGTGGATGGATCTTCAGGCACCGGTTCAACCTCCTCCTCTCCACCCAGAGGCTGGAAGTCAAAGGTGGTCCAGTCAATCCGGGTTAACGCCTGAAATACAGCTTCTTCATCTATCAGATCGGATGGATCAACATCAGGGGCGTAAGTGTGCTTACGAATTGGCGGGATAAGGTTTTGAGTCTGTGTCATAGTCGTGTCAACTCGATGGTTCTCTTCATCATAAAAAGACCGATGAGTAGTCAGGTTAGCTTCTGCCGCCAGTTGACTGGACAGTGGACGCATCTCCTTTGTCAGAGCTTTGAGTGTGTCATTGTCAAATGCTGATCCGTCTGCCTGTTCATCTGGAAATCCCTTGGCGATGTCAACCGGATCCAAGTCAGATATCCATGCTTTGGCCCGGGTCAGTTCCAGTAGAGCGCCAGCCCTGGCAGCAGTCCGCTTCACCTCTTCTATCTGAGCCGGTGTCATGGATAATCTTTCTAAAGTGTCCTTGATCAATGTTGGTGTCGGTTTGTTATAAGAGTCTGCAGAGATAACCCGTTGTGCTCCGGTATACAGTTGTTCAAACAGGGTATAAGCCGCCTTCAATTTCATCCGCATATTTGTTCCCAGATGGGTAATGCGTTGGCCTGCAATGGTTTAAGAAAATTCAAGTTAAACCGGTGGAGTTGATAATATTACACAACAGGTATATTAAGATACTTACCAAACATGGCAGCCGTCATGGAATTCACTTGATGCTTGAGACCCGCCAGTTCTTCTTCAACCGGTTTAAGGGCCATTTCAGCATCTTCTGCCCGCTTCAATAACACAACCTTTTTAGTCTCTCAATTGGTGCGTTCAGTTTTGAAGCCCTCTTTAAGTTGCTCCATGGCTGACAAGGCACCTTTGAGCTCTTCTTTGGCTTTGGAAGTCTCTTGTTGCTGCAACTTAAGGATTTCTTGAAGATCGGCGGTTTGGGACTCTTTCATCTTCACGTCAGCCTGCACAAGTCACCACAAATTATATATTTCTTGAAGTCCCAAGCACATAACAAGTTATACACTTGGCACTTGGGGGCTAATGTGGATTGCTTTTTACAGTGGATATTTTTCAAAGGCCCAAGGCTCAATCCAAATATTAAGCTTGGCACTTGGGGGCTAGTGCACATTTAATGATTCATAAGGAAAGGCAATGAAACAAGGATAAGACAGTTCCGGTTTGTCTTAAAAAAGACAAACCGGCCCCTGGTTGCTACTGCATGGAAGTTTTTTATATATCAAAGTACCGGTTTGTCTTTAAGAAGACAAACCGGCCCTTGGGGGCTACAATGGAAAAGATATACAGAATAAAAATTCAAAGTGTTCATACCTCATAACGCTCCTTCATCAGATTTACCAAACCGGCTTCCAAGTCACGGCTGGTGTACAGGCGGTTTAAGTAACCGGAATGAAGCTCTTCAGCGCTAAGATTGACAAAGTGGGATAAGTCTGTCTTCCCCTTTCCTTTGCCCATAGCGGCGAATTCCTCCTTAGCAGTATGTTTGGCCAAGATAACCGGATTTCCAGGACTGGTGTGACCCGTGCCAGTAATTACAACATCATCATCATCATTCCTTGGTGGGCTTGGCGGATTGCTGGCACCCTTGGCTGGACTTGGTGGGTTAGCAGCCGGGCTTGGCGGATCAGCAGCTGGACTTGGTGGAGGGGTAGTACGAGGGCTCGACGGATCAGTATGGATTGCCGGGTCAGCTTCCGGCAGATTAGCCTCAGTGCTTGCATCTTGGGGGATGGAATCATCCATAACATTGGCATTTCTACCGGTGTCCTCAGCAGCCTTCTCCGGTTCCACTTCACCAAAGCGAGCACTGATTTTAGCCTTTTTGCTCAGGCAAGCTTTGGCACTGTAACATCACAACAATGATTAGCACGGTAAACCGAACTGTGAAGGAAAAACATGAAGCATAATATACTTACCCAGGGACGGTCTTAAGGGGAGGCAACTGAGTGGTTGATGAACCGCCAGACGAGCTGGGAGATGCCTGGTAATTTGGATCAGACGGATTAAGTGGGTCTCTGAAGAAACCCTTCAAAGGATAAAGTTTCTCAGGAGAACAAGTAACCTCTAGGTGACGTTTTCGGTTTGGCGTATCCGATAAACTAGAAGAGGTAATCTGCTGGCCACTGTGCCGGGTTGTGCGATGCTCTTTAGCTTGCTGTGTCCTTAAAGAAAATTTTGGATCCAAATGATCAAGGGGGTGAGAGTGTTTTACTTTCCGAATTGAACGGCGAACTCTTTGAATCGGCACAAGATCAGAGTTGGAAGAAAGATTGATTACCTCAATGTGGTCTGCGCGGCTGGCCTTAGTGTCATCCTGGGAATAATCATTGTCAATAAGGTATATGAAAAGAGAACCAAGTGAATCAAGTTCTACCTCTGGATCTGATTCATCAACCTCCTCTAGCGGATCAGAAGACTCGGCGGTTTTCTTCTTCCCTGCTTTCTTGGTGGCTTTGGTCTTTGCACGAGCCCTCGCCGGTTTAGTACATTTCCAGAAAGAGCTGTCGGCCTGTAAAAATTAAAGGAAAAAGAGTATTAGTGCATTATTAAGGCACAGGCAAAACTATGAGCATTAAGTCAAATTTACCGCTGGCGGTTTGTTGGTGGCGCAAAATGGTGGCAACCCGGTTTGGCTGCAGGCACATATTGTTTCGTCAGGCATCTTCTTCACAGACTCAGTAACTTCAAGGTCTGTCATTACCACTTCATGATATCGTTGAGGATCTTTGACGTTGCCAGTGTATTCATGCATCAATCCAGGACGGCGGCTTAAAGGCTAAATACCGCAGGAAACCCAGCAGCGGACGAGAACAATACCAGTCAAACCATTGGCCATGAGAGCCCGGAGCTTGGCGATTTGAGGAGCAAAAGTTTTTCATTCTGCAGCGGATAAACGTGAAGGTAATGGGTGACCGTTGCTAAGCCGTTGAGGGCGGTAACCTGGCAAAGGATTTTCTCCGTCAGGAGCAGTATTCCGGCAATAAAACCAAGTTTGGTTCCAATCTTTAGGATGACTATGATGTTTTGCAAGGTAAATCAACTTCTTTCCTTTTCTAAATTGAAATGTCACCAAGTTCTATGTTGGGACCATCAGAGAACTCCGTACGGCGGTTCAAATGAAAGAAATCCCGGAACAACTCCACAGATGGTTCTTCTTGAAGGTAGACTTCGTAGAATACTTGAAAGTTGCATATATTGGACACGGAGTTCGGTCCAATATCTTGTGGATGGAGTTGGAAGCTTGCGAGGACATCCCGGAAGAATTTTGATCCGGGTGGGCTGAATCCCCGGTCTAAGTGTTGCATAAATACAATCACTTCTCCATCTTGAGGTTCAGGTGGGCATTCAGAGCCCAGAACACGCCAATTAAGGACCCTTTTTGAAGATAAAGCGCCAGTGGTGACATATCCATTAATTTGTGTTTCAGTGATCTTGGACAGAACCCAATTGCAGGCAGAGAATTGTTTGGCCATCCCGGAAGGAAAACTGTGAAAGGACAAATAAAGTCCGGTTTACAATTTAACGGTTTAAGCGTACTATTCAGTGTTAACCCGACAAATTGACGTTCAAGTTCAGTTGGCGGTTTAAGAGAGGGCTAATAATATATGGCGGCTTGGTTATCACAGGTTAAACCGCCCGTAGGCAGAATGACTAGGGTTCAAAATTTACTAAGTATTACAAAAACAGGTTTCACAATAGCACAATACAATTTTGGATCTACCGTGGATAACTAAAGAAAATTTTACTGAACCCTACAATGGGCCTAAGAGGAACAGTGAAGATCTAGATGCAGTCTGTCAAGAGCAGCAAGAAGCCGCGGGATGCGGGACTATCAAAATGAATCTAGCCGCGACTCAAAACTAGCAGATGCATATATATATATATATATATATATCCTTAGTAAAAGGACTGAAGAGAAGGCTGCGGAAGAACTGAGGAACAGCGACATGGATGAACTCGAAAACCTTAATGGAGATCTAGGGTTACGGGACATGAACTTACCAGAGCCACTCGGCGGCGGAGGAGCGCGGCAGGGTTTCTAGAACAAACAGGATGATGCAGCGGCCTTGGTCGGTGCAGATTCGAAGATCGACGGCGGCGGCGGCGCTAGGGTTCTTCGGGTCGCGAGGAAGAAGATGAGAAAGGGAAGAAAATGAAAGTACCTGCTGGGCTTATTTATAACAGGGCAAGGGGATAAGTGACAGGCGCGAGAATCGAGGAGACCAAAACGGCGAGTGGCGCAGCTGTCGCCTCGATTTCCGGGATGACATTAAATGAAGGGAATCTTTTTATTCGTTTTTTACAGAGATGACGTCATGATGATCCGTTGCTGTGTCCAGAGGATGACGTCACGGCGGTTTAACAAGATTTATAAAGGGAAGACATCATGGCGGTTTATGAGAAATGAAGGAAGATGTTCACAAGATTTTTCTAAGTGTTGAAGATTGACATGAACAGGTTCAAATCAATCTGGGGCCTAATGTTGGGGATATAACTACTGAGTGTAAACCGCCAAGGAGGGGCAGGTTCACCATCAACTATATTGAAGCCCATGATGACTCAGAAGATGGCGCTTTACTATGAAACCTAGAGGCCCGGAGCCCAAAGGCGGATTAGGGCCCATAGTGGTAAACCGCCATAGTCATGTAACTTGTGTTGTAAGATAAGGAAGGGAGAGACCGAGCCGAACACTTGTATGAGACGGCCTCGGAACTCTGCAAACCAGTCGGGCATCAACCCGTGTATATAAGGGGACGACCCGGCGGCGGTTCAGGGACAAGAAACAACAACTCGATAGCCAGGCATAGCTTGTTTAGCTCCCTGGTTAGCGAGACCCCAATAATCCCATCACAACTAGACGTAGGCCTTTACCTTCATCGAAGGGGCCGAACTAGTATAAAATCCCTCGTGTCCTTTGTCCGGCTTAACCCCTTTAAGCTAACCCGTCGCGATGGCTCCACGACTAAGTCCTTACACGAGGACATCTGACGTGATATTTCCACGACACCTACTATTTCAGTGCTTGCAGAGAAAACCTTACTGAAAACCGCTTATCATTTCCTTATGCTCCTCGTTGGGTTCGACACCCTTACTTATCGAAAGGACTACGATAGATCCCCTATACTTGTGGGTCATCACTGGCCTAGCCATCCCTCTACTCACCCACACCTGCAGTTATTCTCCGGCGACGGCAGACGAACCAGTAAACCCTCGTACAGTCGTACTCCCCTCCGCGTGGGAAACAACTGTCGAGTCTTCCCTGCCTCCATGTCGTTCCTTTCCTAGGCCTCGCCGTCGTCCATCGCCCTGGTGCTCTCGGCGCGGCCTGATCAACGTTGTCAACGACCGACATGCATCTGAAGTGGACTGTACGTGGAGAGGCCGACAGCTGGGTCCACGTCCGCACGCAAGGAAATGCCTCCTTACTACGCGCAAAATAATGATTCCTCCACCTGACATCAGGGACCCACCGAAAGGTCCTCTGTATTTCACGAAAAAACGTTACCGCCGCTGACAGCTCGGACCCACCAGCTATATCTTCACACGCAAGGAAGTGCCTCCTTATTACGCACAAAAAAATGAATACTCCGCCTGTTAGTTGGGACCCAGTATAGTGGCAGGCTGACTTGTGGGCCTACTAAGTTGATGGGGACGGAGGGCTTTGTCAACATAGTCAATAATATGCACGATTCTAGCTCCAGTGACCTTACGATGTCCATCCAACGGCCGTAGTGCTTCTTCAACCTCTGGTCTTCTTGCTCCAGCCGCCCAAACCAGCGCCGGTCGTGCCTCGTGCTCCTGCCTCCCGTGGCCGGCTGCGATGCGACGGAGGCCTCACTGCCCCCTACTACTCCCACCGCTGGCCACGCCATCCCACTACTCACCCACACCCCCTATTATTCTGCGGCGACGGCAGCCTCACCCTCGTACTCCTCTTCGCGTGGGCATCCACTGTTGTGTCTTCCCCGGCTCCGGGTCGTCCCCTTCCTAGGCCTCGCCGTCGTCCATCGTCGTGGTGCTCTAGGCGCGGCATGGTCAATGTGGTCAACGACTGACTTCCATCGGAAGAGTACTGTGCGTGGAGAGGCTGACAGCTGGGTCCACGACGGCCGCTAGGAAGTGCCTCCTTATTACGCGCAAAATAATTATTCCTCCACCTGACAGCAGGGACCCACTGGACGGGCCACCAGTATTTCGCAAAAGAAACGTTTCCCCCCTGACTGTTGGGACCCACCAGCTACATCTTCGTACGCAAGGAAGTGCGTCCGGGCAAAAAAAATCAAAACGATTCGCCCCCCTGACTGCTGGGACCCACCAGCTACATCTTCGCAGGCAAGGAAATGCTTCACAATCGGGACCCACCTGGTCGAAGCGTACGTAGCATTGTCATTCTGGTCGTGAAAGTGTACGTACATACTGGTCGATGTAGAGGCACACACGTGTCGTAGTAGAGGCGCGCACGTGTCGATGTAGAGGCGCGCACGTAGCATGTACACGTACGTACAACGGCGAGGGTGCAAGAAAGAAAATACGGCCACGTACGTACATACAGGCAGGGTCTCGAACGCCTACTCGCGCATACGTACATGGCTGGTTCGGAATGGAGAAACAACATCGTCATTGTGTTCATGGGGAGCCAACCGACTGGGTCGGAACAGAATGCGTGGTCGTGTTCATCGGGAGGGCTTGGACGGAACAGGCGATAGAAACAAGGCCTGGCGTACCGCACAACGGAGGAAACGGACCTCCTATGTTTGGAACGGGGTCCTGTTGATCAGGAGGGGTGTGGCGTACCGCAAAATGGAGGAAACGGACCTCCTACGGTCAAAACGGGGGTCCTATTGATCGGGAGGGGTGTGGCGTACCGCAAAACGGACGAAACGGACTTGTGTTGGAGTGCTACGGTCGAAACAGGGGTCCTGTTCATTGGGAGGGGTGTGGCGTACCGCAAAACGGACGAAACGGACTTGTGTTGGAGCACTACGGTCGAAACGGGGGTCCTGTTCATCGGGAGAGGTGTGGCGTACCGCAAAATGGGACTCCATGGGATACTGTTCATCTCCACCGTCGACCTCCTCCAGCCTCCACGGGATACCGTCGACCTCCTCCAACCTCCATGGGCTCCTGTTCATCCATCCTTCACCGCGTGCTACTCCACCGGCTACTGTTCCACCATCCCTCCACCATCTACTGTGCATCCAGCCCTCCACCATCTACTGTTCATCCAGCCCTCCACACCACAGGGTCCTGTTCAACCACCCCTCCACGGCCACCCCTCCATCGTCTACTGTTCATCCAACCCTCCACACCACAGGGTCCTGTTCATCCAGAGGCAACGCCACCGCTCACTGTTCATCCAACCCCCCTCCCCCGCAACGGACACTGTTCATCCAATCGATCGGCTTCAGTTAGCAGCAGTAGCAAAGGAATCGCTCCATCGGGTTCAGTTTAACAGCCATCGATCGATCGCTCTGGTTCAGTAACGCGTAGCCTGCAGTGCAATCGCTCGGGTTCAGTTAGAGCCCAACACCTTGCTCGGGTTCAGTTAGAGCCAACGCCTTGCACACATGCGCGTACGTGTACGAGAGAAACGCGCATCGCTCGGGCCCCGACCTCCCACCGTAACCGGCAACTCCCTGAAATTTTCCTCCCCCTTGCTTCTACCATGGTTTTTTCCGTCATGGACGGCCCAAAGAATGTCATGCAGCTGCATCTCCGGCCCGCCCAGGACGAAAAGCCCATTTTCTGTCATGATTTTTTGTCATAGAAGTAGGAGCCCACCATATTTATGATCATACCGGGTTTTTTCACAATTATCGTCATATGTATGACAGAATTTTTTTCGTTCGGCCCAAAATGTCACGGATGTGTCTTTTTTTTGTAGTGGTAGGAGTTGTGGAATTGTCCCTAAGCAATTGACTATGTTACTAGACCGGTAATCACTATTGCAATTCTATTTGAGGGAGAGGCATAAGCTAATATACTTTCTCTTCTTGGATCATATGCACTTATGATTGGAACTCTAGCAAGCATCCGCAACTACTAAAGATTCATTAAGGTAAAACCCAACCATAGCATTAAAGTATCAAGTCCTCTTTATCCCATACGCAACAACCTACTTACTCGGGTTTGTGTTTCAGTCACTCACGCAACCCACTATAAGCAAATCATTAACGCATTGCAACACCCTACAGCGGTAATCCCTCACGCTTGCGCGACACGGAGGGCACCATAGAACAGCACCAATAATAAAACATACAACTCAAACCAATCATAGCAATTCATCAATCACCGATAGGACAACGAAAATCTATTGAGACATCATAGGATGGCAACACATTATTGG
The DNA here is from genome assembly GCF_002162155.2 of Triticum dicoccoides. Classification (NCBI taxonomy): domain Eukaryota; kingdom Viridiplantae; phylum Streptophyta; class Magnoliopsida; order Poales; family Poaceae; genus Triticum; species Triticum dicoccoides. The sequence continues at coordinate 51,649,455 of NC_041391.1, forward strand.
AAAATAATATGAAGCATAAAGCACCATGTTCAAGTAGAGGGTACAGCGGGATGCGGGAGAGTGGACCGCTGGATAGAGATGGGGGTAGGTGATGGAGATGTTGGTGAAGATGACGGCGGTGTTGGTGAAGATCGCGGTGATGATGATGGCCCCCGGCAGCGCTCCGGCGCCACCGGAAACAAGGGGGAGAGAGGGCCCCTTCTTCTTCTTCCTTGACCTCCTCCCTAGATGGGAGAAGGGTTTCCCCTTTGGTCCTTGGCTCCCATGGCTTGGGAGGGGCGAGAGACCCTCCGAGATTGGATCTATCTCTCTGTCTGCGTTCTCTGTTTCTGCCCCTTCACCGTTTCCTGTATATCTGGAGATCCGTAACTCCGATTGGGGTGAATCTTTCGCCCAGATTTTTCTCGTAAAATTAGCTTTCTTGCGGCAAAATAAGGGCATCAACCGCCTTACAGGTGGCCCACGAGAGACCAGGGCGCGCCCAGGGGGGTGGGCGCGCCCCCTGTCTCGTGACCACCTCGGGCACTGTTTTGCGTTGATTCTTCCTCCGGAAAATCCCAAATATTCCAAAATAATTCTTCATCCGTTTTTATACCGTTTGGACTCCGTTGATATTGGTTTTATGCGAAACATAAAACATGCAAAAGACAGGAACTGGCACTGGGCACTGGATCAATATGTTAGTCCCAAAAATAATATAAAAAGTTGCCAAAAGTATATGAAAGTTGAAGAATATTGGCATGGAACAATCAAAAATTATAGATACGACGGAGACAATGCTTGTCTTTCTCACTTTCACTTTCCTTTTTGAAAAATTTTTAGGTTCCCCTCTTTATTTTTTTATTTTTTTAAAACTATATAAAAGCACTCAACAGAAATAAATGACTCTCTAAAACTTTCGGGTTGTCTCCCTGGCAGCGCTTTCTTTAAAGCCATTAAGCTAGGCATATAGTGCTCAAGCAATGAATCCACCCGGATCCCAAGGTATATCCAAGACAGTTTTAATTAACAATGATTTGTGATTTAGTAGTGAGCACAAAGTAACATATATCATGCAAAAACTAAATCTAACCCTCTTCCTATGCATCGGCATGTCATAAGAGAACAATTCATGCACACATAGTAAAGGCCAATGCATAGTATAAGCAGTTTCTTGCAATTTCATAATAAGGGAAACATAAAGAGGCGAAGATGTAGTTCCTCTTTCATAATAATTGCAAGCAGGAGCAGCAAGCACATGCATATTACATTCATCAAAATCATCATGTGCAATGGTAAAAGGCAACCCATCAATATAATCCTTAATAAGCACAAACTTCTCCGCTATAGTGTAGTCGGGAGAATTCAAAAAGATAATAGGACTATCATGCCTGGGTGTAATAGCAACAATTTCAAGTTTAACATAAGGAACTATAGCAAGTTCATCTCCATAAGCATAATTCATATTGACATCTTGGCCACAAGCATAGCAAGCATCATCAAAAAGGGATATTTCAAACAAATTCAAGGGATCATAGCAATCATCATAGCAATCATCCTTCCGTAAGCACGAAGGGGAATCAAATAATGTATGAGTTGGAGGGTTACTCTCATTAGAAGGTGGGCACGGGTAGCTAATCCGCTCTTCCTCCTTTTGTTCTTCGCTCTCCTCATCATCTTTTTCATCCAATGAGCTCACAGTTTCATCAATTTCTTCTTCCATAGCTTCCTGCAAAATATTAGTCTCTTCTTGGACAACGGAGACTTTTTTAATAAATGCATTAATATAGTAATTGTATTCATAATTTTCATAGCAATATCTAAGTATAGCAAGATTTTCTGGTCTATAAACTGAAGCATCAAAATCGTCAAATGCTTTAAACATAGATTCAATCTCATAAGCACCCATAAAAGCAACAAATTCTTCTATTTGTTCCACATCATAGTAATCATATCTACCATTAGCATAAGAAGCTAAGGTTTCATTATCATTGAATTTGCATGAAAATGGAAGGTGTGGAGCCTTCATCCTAGAGCAACAAGTATAATCATGCATCACGCATTGTTGACGAGCATACCAACGCAACATAATAAATTGATTCCATAATAGTTTCCCTTTTGTGTCGAGCGATAATCCCTAAAGTATTCACGTTGATCCAACGTGTCTCCCATTATAAAGTTGAATGGGGTTTTCTCAGGATTATCAAAATAGTACATAATATCTTTCACATAATGAGAATCGGGGGTTTTAGGAGTTACCCCATCTACATGAGTAGCAAGTACCTCTAATTTTTTTGGTATTTTGTGTTCCATAGACATAACTGAAGATAGAGAGCAAGTAAGAATAACAAATAAAAATTACTTAGTGATAAAGCAAACAAACACACACGAGAATATTCACCCCACGCTATGACTCCTCGTCAACGGCGCCAAAAAAGGTCTTGATAACCCACAAGTGTAGGGGATCGCAATAGTTTTTGATAAGTAAGAGTGTCGAACCCAACGAGGAGCTAAAGGTAGAATAAATATTCCCTCAAGTTCTATCGACCACCGATACAACTCTATGCACGCTTGACGTTCGCTTTACCTAGAACAACTATGAAACTAGAAGTACATTGTACGTGTTCTAGGATAAGTTTGCAAGATAATAAAGAGCATGCAAATATAAACTAGGGGTTGTTTAGATAAAGATGCAAGAAATTAAATAAAGCGAGTGTGGAAAAGTGGTGGTAGGAGTTGTGGAATTGTCCCTAAGCAATTGACTGTGTTACTAGACCGGTAATCACTATTGCAATTCTATTTGAGGGAGAGGCATAAGCTAACATACTTTCTCTTCTTGGATCATATGCACTTATGATTGGAACTCTAGCAAGCATCCGCAACTACTAAATATTCATTAAGGTAAAACCCAACCATAGCATTAAAGTATCAAGTCCTCTTTATCGCATACGCAACAACCTACTTACTCGGGTTTGTGTTTCAGTCACTCACGCAACCCACTATAAGCAAATCATTAACGCATTGCAACACCCTACAGCGGTAATCCCTCACGCTTGCGCGACACGAAGGGCACCATAGGACAGCACCAATAATAAATCATACAACTCAAACCAATCATAGCAATTCATCAATCACCGATAGGACAACGAAAATCTACTCAGACATCATAGGATGGCAACGCATCATTGGAAAATAATATGAAGCATAAAGCACCATGTTCAAGTAGAGGGTATAGCGGGATGCGGGAGAGTGGACCGCTGGATATAGATGGGGGAAGGTGATGGAGATGTTGGTGAAGATCGCGGTGATGATGATGGCCCCCGGCAGCGCTCCGGCGCCACCGGAAGCAAGGCGGAGAGAGGGGCCCTTCTTCTTCTTCTTCCTTGACCTCCTCCCTAGATGGGAGAAGGGTTTCCCCTCTGGTCCTTGTCTCCCATGGCTTGGGAGGGGCGAGAGCCCCTCCGAGATTGGATCTATCTCTCTGTTTCTGCGTTCTCTGTTTCTGCCCCTTCACCGTTTCCTTTATATCTGGAGATCCGTAACTCTGATTGGGGTGAATCTTTCGCCCAGATTTTTCTCGTAAAATTAGATTTCTTGCGGCAAAAGAAGGGCATCAACCGCCTTACGGGTGGCCCACGAGAGACCAGGGCGCGCCCAGGGGGGTGGGCGTGCCCCCTGTCTCGTGGCCACCTCAGACACTGTTTTGCGTTGATTCTTCCTCCGAAAAATCCCAAATATTCCAAAATAATTCTCCGTCCGTTTTTAACCCGTTTGGACTCCATTTGATATTGGTTTTCTGCGAAACATAGAACATGCAACAGACAGGAACTGGCACTGGGCACTGGATCAATATGTTAGTCCCAAAAATGCCAAAAGTATATGAAAGTTGAAGAATATTGGCATGGAACAATAAAAAATTATAGATACGACGGAGACATATCAGCGGGGTGCTTTGCGCTGAGTCCGCGATCTTCGATAACGGGAGGAGGTACCTCGGCGGCCTTGAACAGCACCTTCCAGACATCTTTGTGCCTCGTGTCGAAGAGCTCTCGCAGCGTCTGGTGTTCGGCTGGGTCGAACTCCCACATACTGAATGCCCGTCTTTGACACGGGAGGATCCGGCAGAAGAGCATGACCTGGACCACGTTGACAAGCTTGATTTTCTTGCTTATCATATTCTTGACGTAGTTCTGGAGTCCGGTCAGCTCCGTTGGCTCACCCCAGGCTAAACCCTTCCTTTTCCAGGAGGTAAGCCGCATGGGGATGCTAGATCAAAATTCGGGGGCCGCCGCCCAGTTGGAGTCGCGCGGCTCGGTGATATAGAACCACCCCGATTGCAACCCCTTCACGATCTCCACATAGGAGCATTCGAGCCAGGTGACATTGGGCATCTTGCCCACCATGGCGCCTTCGAACTCCGCTTGCTGGCCGACCACTATCTTCGGCTTCACGTCGAAGATCTTCAGCCACAGGCCAAAGTGGGGCTTGATGCGGAGGAAGGCCTCGCACACGACAATAAACGCCGAGATGTTGAGGATGAAATTGGGGGCTAGATCATGGAAATCTAGCCCATAGTAAACCATGAGCCCGCGGACAAATGGGTGGAGAGGAAATCCCACTCCACGGACGAAGTGGGCGAGAAACACAACCCTCTCGTGGGGTTCTGGAGTGGGGACGATATGCCCTGTGTCCGGGAGCCGGTGCGTGATGTTTGCGGACAAGTATCCGGCCTCCCGGAGCTTTGTAATGTCCTCCTCCGTAACGGAGGAGGCCATCCACTTGCCTCCCGCTCTGGACATGTTTGGAATGGCTTTACGGAGAAGGTGAGAACTTGGGCGCTGGAGCTCGAGCATGCGAGAATGGATGAGCGAAGGAAGAAGAAGGCGTGGGTGAAAAAGGGGAATCCCTATCTCTTTATAAAGGCGATAGAAACTGTGCGCCTCCCCACTTGCCCGTTAAAATCGTTTATTCCCCAAGCGCCACGATTGATGGCGCGGTTGGGTTACCCACACCCGTATTGATGAGAATCCCATGATAAGGGGACACGATCTCTGCTTCGACAAGACGTGCCAAGGAAACCGCCTCGCAATATGTGCAGTAGCTGGTTGAGAAAAATGGTTCGAATAATGACCGGGCCGTGGCGTGATGTCACGCTATGAAAAGTTGTCAGCAAATTAGATTTGTGGAATATTGTGCTCTCTACGGTGGTATGTGGAATTTTTTTTGCAGAGCCGGACACGATCCTTGTGTTCAAAATCTTCTATGGAGTATTCGGAGAAGGAACCCACCTTGCAATGCCGAAGACAATCTGCGCGCCAGACTCATCGTCATTGAAGCCTGGTTCAGGGGCTACTGAGGGAGTCCTGGATTAGGGGGTCCTCGGACAGCTGGACTATATACCTTGGCCGGACTGTTGGACTATGATGATACAAGATTGAAGACTTCGTCCCGTGTCCGGGTGGGACTCTCGTTTGCATGGAAGGCAAGCTTGGCAATTCGGATATGTAGATCTCCTTCTCTGTAACTGACTCTGTGTAACCCTAGCCCCCTTCGGTGTCTATATAAACCGGAGGGTTTCGTTCGTAGGACAACAACAATCATAATCATATGCTAGCTTCTAGGGTTTAGCCTCTACGATCTCGTGGTAGATCAACTCTTGTAATACTCATATCATCAAGATCAATCAAGCAGGAAGTAGTGTATTACCTCCATCGAGAGGGCCCGAACCTAGGTAAACATCGTGTCCCGCGCCTCCTGTTACCATTAGCCTTAGACGCACAGTTCGGGACCCCTACCCGAGATCCGCCGGTTTTGACACCGACACCTGCCGGTTCTTCCGGCTCTGACACGGTGACGCTGGTGGGTGCCGCCATTCCTTCCTGAAGGGCGTCGGTGCCACCCATCCCCCGCTCCCCTTCTATGTGCCGGGGGAAACCCTAGGACTTGTCCGGACAACAGCGTCGTTGGCGTCGCATTCCTCCTTGGAGGTGTTGTTTTGGTACGCGGTGGTGCGGTGCCATGGGAAGTGGTGGGACGTAGATGGAGGGCACAACGGTGGCGGACCATCCGTGCTTGTCGAGCTGCCGTTGTTGGCATTTTGGTCTTCTTCCTTTTTCTTTTGGGCATGATGTGCTGTTCGCCCCGGCAGTTACCTTGTGATCGATGTTCGGGCTTTATATTATAAAGCAGGGGGGAAACCCTATTTCGTAACAAGAGAGGCGTCTACGTATGCTCACTATTATGAATGAGTGTGCGCACACTATTTCTACGGGCACTTTGTATACTCACACCACTCAAAAAATAGAACCAGAAAAATGAAATAACTTTTGAAAAGTCACGAGCACCTCCAGGACTTGAATGTTTCAAAGCATGCTCATTATAATTTATGAGTGCCAAACTTAGCTACTACTGTGCTTTCGTCTGGTCTTTGGTCTGCGTTTTAGACCAATCTGAAGCCATGTTGACGTGTTAACCAGAGGACCATGCCCTGTTTCTCCCATATGTGTCCACATACATATATATTAACGTTTCTCCCAGATGTGTCCAGATTGGAGTAGATGTTGTTGTGGATTCGTGCTTACCTGAGCAACAACTTTTGACTTTAACTAATTAATTAAGCGAACTTAAAAGAAAACTAATTAATTAAGCATCCTTGTTTGTGGGGAACCGTCCTTCATGTACTTTAATTACTTGAGTGTTGCTGGTCGAAATCGTCAAATATGTACATCAATTCAATATACCATGGTATATACTCCCTCCGTCCGAAAATACTTGTCATCAAAATGGATAAAAAGGGATGTATCTATAACTAAAATACATCTAGATACATCCCCTTTTATTCATTTTGATGACAAGTATTTCCGAACGGAGGGAGTATGTGAAATCATGAGAGGACATCAACGTCACATTCACCTCAAGCACTTGGATTATATACAAAGGATTCATTGATTACTTCAAATAAGCTCACACTTTGGTCAGAATAGCTAGAACCTGAACCTCTTGTGACCTTTTCTTTCCTTCAGTTGAATACAATATTTTTTTTTCGAGCAACCGGCAGGAGCTCTGCCTTTTCATTAAGAAGAAGAGAATTGACCAGTTTATAAGGAAAACTGGCCAAAAATCGATACATCTGCGATACACGCACACGCCAGCCCCGAGGTTGCGCACCACTCGAGTCGACGACACTGTCATCCAAGTGACAAGAGACGACACCTTACAACAGAACACTGGGCTCCGGAGCCGCCGCTCCGACATCCACACCGGCCCTGAGGCCACACACCAACCTAGTCGATGGCTCCGCCGCCCTAGAGGCCAAAGCCAACACCCAACGCACATGAGATCTCCGGCGCTGCCGCACCGGCATCCACTCCGGCCCCGAGGCCGCAAACCCACCTAGTCGATGACCATGTCGCCCTCGCGACCAAAGCCAACCACCGCACAAAGGAGATACCCGGAGCCGCCGCTCCGACTTCCACGCCGGCCCCGAGGCCGCGCACACGCCTAGCCGACGACGAAGTTGCAAAGCCACAGAGCCACCGCCAACAGATGAAGGACCGGACCTCCAAAGGCGTCGCCCCCAAGAGGGAAGCGACGAGGAACGCCGCTGACGCCCACTTCGGCCAAGGCCGAAGTTTGGGTTTTCACCCGAAGAGCCCGTGGTTGAGATGATGAGGGGGGTGAAGGGGCTCCACGACGCCGCCTCCAACAAGAGAACGACATCCAAGAACGTCGTCGACGCCGGCATCGACCGAGGTCTAGCTAGGCTTTCACCCGGAGCTCACCAAACCCATGTTCACCACAGCCAATCACCACCGGCGGCGGCCAAGCACTCTACACTGATCACCACCGCCAACCACCTCTTACACGGCGAGCAAAACCACCACGGCACCACGCGCCGTCATGGCAGCCCCGCACCCACCGCCAGGAGCGGCGCCGCCGCGCCGCCATCCTCCCTCCTCGCTGTCGTAGCCAACGCGCCGCAGCGCCGCCCGCAGCCCGCCGAACTCAAGGCTGACTACCACGCACCAGATCCGGGGCAGCCTCGTCCGGATCCGCGCCCCGGACGCTCCCCACGACCGCCGCAGCACAACCACCTATGCGGCGCCGCCGCGCCGCCATCCAGAAGCTGCCGCACGCCGCCACCACCGCAGCTCAACCAGCCGGACGTGCAGCCGCCGGAGCCACACGCCTGGGCAGCCCCGCCGACGGCGGTGGTGATCGGTGTAGAGTGCTCGGCCGCCGCCGGTGGTGATTGGCTGTGGTGAACATGGGTTTGGTGAGCTCCGGGTGAAAGCCTAGCTAGACCTCGGTCGATGCCGGCGTCGACGACGTCCTAGGATGTCGTTCCCTTGTTGGAGGCGCGTCGTGGAGCCCCTTCACCTCCCTCGTCATCTCAGCCACGGGCTCTTCGGGTGAAAACCCAAACTTTATCGAGAGTAGTACAAGACAAACCCCAAAGTGCCAAAAGACATGATAGATTGACATGGCATGCATGAATTAATATGAATGCATTGTTTTCTCAGTTTACCGATTCAAATCAGGTGTAAACGATACCAATAACGTTGCAAAAAATTACCCACAGATACCAATAAGTAAGAAAAAATGTTCCACACAGGGGGATCCCCGCGCCTAGGCCAGCCCACGGAGTAACGACCTCCTATACCGCGCTTTGCGCACTGGGAGAAGATGCAGCATGTCCGTTTCAGCCGGCCCATGTGCGTGCGGCCTGTTTTCAAATTTCGTTTCAAAATATTCTTTTTTACTTTTATGTTTTCGTTTTTATCCTTTAACTAATTTGTGAAAAAGTTTCAATTTTTTTCAAAAATGATAAATTAAAATAAAATGTTCAATAAATCATAAAATATTTGTGAATTTATAAAATGTTCGTATATTTTTAAATGTTCGCAATTCTAAAACAAATGTTTCAGAAATCAAAAAATGTCGGGCCGACCCTTGTGCTGGTGGCCTATATTTATTATTTTCTTTTTTCTTTTACATTTTCGTTTTTTCTCCTTTAATAATTTTTCACTTCAAAAAAAAATCCGAATTTGAAAAAATAAAATTTTCAATAAATCATCAAATATTGGTGGATTAAGAAAATGTTCTCATATTAAAAAAGAAAAACAAATGTTGGGAAATCAAAAATGTTCATGATTTTTTTAGAAAAGTTGGTGTATTAAAAATGTTAATGAAATCTAACAATATGTTCACCAAAATGTTATCATGGTCATTGGAGATTATGTTTTTTTTTCTCCTGTTGCAACGCACGGGCCCTTGCCCTAGTTAAAAAAAGGTTTAGATTACAACCCTGCATAATTATATCGTGCGTCATATCTTCTAGGATAAGACCATGCAAAATCTACAAGTGAGCAAATGATTCGCAAAGTGTCACATTGAAAGATCCGGCCATGGAATGATTTGATATGATATGACAATTACAAACAAGCTGAAGTCCTAAAAAAAATTGAGCACATGTTAAGTGGGGAAATGTGACGGCCTACCAATTTAAGGCATGTATATCCTGAAAAATAAAAGCCATATGCATCTGCTGGCAGGTCCAACTACAATTTCCATTTACTCAAAAAATAAACTACAATTTGCACGCTGACCGCAAAACGCACCCCAGATAAAAGGCAACTCCCCCTTTTTTGTCTCTTTTGTTCATTTTGCACATTTCCTCTTACGAGTGTGACCAAGAAATTAGTTGATGAGGTCTTGCACGTGACAAGAATTTATGGCATGCTCAAAGGAAAAATTGAGGTTGTGCCTTTTTCTGAATTTCTTAGTTGCTTTTTCACGCACTGAAACGGGAATATCTCTTTCTAGCTCTCTCTTGACTTTTGCATCCTTGTGGGGAAACAAAAAACAAGCTACTGAGAAATTTGCAAGGCTGGAGACTAATCTGATCAAGGTAAGCTGCCGGCCAGGAGCTAAGCTAATCGGTAGCTCAGTCTCGTGAAGCTAAGGCTCCATCCATGCATCGTGCACATATTTATCTAGCAGAAGACACAAATCTACAAGTGGATAATCAATCTGCAAGGTGCTACATTGATTGATCATAGATCCTACTACAATAAGATACGATATGATATGACCACTACAAAAAGTAGCAGCAGCAGTAGTATATATATATATATATATATATATATATATATATATATATATATATATATATATATATATATATATATATATAAAAAGCACGCATTACATTATTGAGCGCATGTTAAGTAGGGAAATGTGATGGCCTACCAAAGGCTATTGCTATGTATATATCCATGTATATATGAGTTGACTTGACCTGAAAACAACGAGCCATATATATCGTGTGTGTGTGTGCGCGTCTGCTGGCAGGTCCAACTAGAATCTGCTGTGCTGATTCACAGCGCATTACAGGTAAATAATGCCAAGTAGCATGTCCGTTTTTCTCTTTTCCTGCTTTTGCACTTTTGCTATTGCGGGCAACTGACCAAGATAGTGGCTAATAAGAAACGATGATTAGTTTCTGAAGAAAGTGACAGAAGCGACCGTTGCACGCTAACTGAAAATTGAGGTTGTGCTTTCTTCTGAACTTCTCGGTTGCTTCTTGACATGTTGAAATCAGAGCTTACCTTTATGCTTCCTTGTGGGGAAGTGGAAATGAAGCTTCTGGCCCGGCTAGGGAATGAAAGCGACGTACTGGCATATAGAATTCGGTGTGTTTTGTTGACCATCATCGAAGATCGTATAGTACGTCCAAGGCCGCAAGAGTCTTCCCCCTTGCAAGTTGTACACTACACATTTGAGCTTCGTCCTGAAAAGTCCCTTTTGATGCTGCCATTTTTTTGCTGTGTAGTGTAGGTCTCCATCACCAAATGTAAAAGGTCAGCTCCTTAGGCAGGCATGGGTATTATTTTTCCATGGAGACGTACGTATGAGCAGTACAACGAAAAGCACGTGCGTGAGTGAGGCCGTGAGCGATGGTGGTATAAATTCGGCGACACGGTTTGGCTTGGCTTATAGCTTCGTCGTCGTCGTTGACCTGCGCCATCCATGGATGGGGATGAGGATGACCATCGAGGAGAAGGCGACACTGAGGGTATCACAAAAGAATCTGGAAGGTAATCCCTCTTGCTCCAAAAATGCTTTTGCTATCCTAAATGCTGTCCCTAATACATATTATTATGAGATTGCTTCCAAAAAGTAATATTAAACTAAAAGGATCCAATGAAGAACCCGGGAATAGCTTATATCCAGTCCTTCTCTATGACTTGCTGAATAGACTTATTCGCAGCCATACACTGTCTTATTTAAAAGAGTCCCCTGTCTCGTGAACGATCGAACTTGGTAAACTTTAAAATAATCGTTTAGATAGCATTAGCCGCTTTTTTTCCTTTTCTCTGCCAGTCTTTCAAGTTCTCACCCTCCCAGAAAAGAAGGGAAAGTCTTCTTACTAGCTAGCTTTTATATCTCGCGAATAGGGAGTTAAGGAGTGTAACTATAACCTATTTGTCACAAAGTTTAATACTCTCTAGAGGAGGTAAATCAATGGATACGGGTACGCCTGGTTGAAGCAGCCCCTACACTTCTATGGGTTGTTCCAGCCTCTGCTAGTGGGTGGTTTTTCATTTCTACAACAGGTGCTTGGTTCAAAAAAAGCTTATGAGTTGAGTTCGTCCTCAGCTACGGATTGGGGGCAGCATTCTCAGATTACTTGACTTGCTGCTAGCTTAGAGGAGAGAAAAAAAAATCCCGCTTTCATTTACCTTTAAGTCTGAGAGAAGGCTTTTTCTTTCTATTAAAAGATCACAAATCAGAGGGGTGATCAGTCCTCTTTCAATCCTTCATCTTCTTATGAGTAGCCGCCACAGGGGGTCCTCAGTCTGAATCCTCCACTAGCATTGGACCAACAGTCAGTCTAGCTCTCGCTCTTATCCAATTTCCTTATCCTTTCAGGGCAAGGTCGGAGTAGTAGGAAAATACAATTTCTTTTGTTGCATGCGGACCCGCTTGTGAGACTGAAGAAATTGAAGCTAAATGACAATCTTAACCTACTTGCTTATAGGATCCTTAAGAAACATTGGACTTTTGCACCTTTCTGTCTAGCTTGAGTTATCTTTGAGTTCTCTCCCCTCGGCAAAGTGGATAGGAAAGAGTCTTGCTTCCATTCCACTAGCCAAGAATAAGGAGAGTGACTTTCTCTTTTGAACCTCTTAAGCTGACTTGAAAAAAAAAGTGGTACACCCCTCAGAGATATAGGGACCGCCATGCTCGTCCACTTTCTTGATAAACGACTCGATGCATTTTCTCTTCCTTGCCGCTGAGACTGAGACATATCAAAAAGATCTATTACTAAAAGGAGATTGGGATCATCCTGTGGTTACCGGATGATTGGAAATGAGCACGAAATGTCTATAAATGAATTTTCTCATTATTCGTTATTTCCGGGTCTTTTCGTTGCATTCACTTACAACAAGAAACAACCACCAGCGTTTGGTGCAGCACTTGCATTTTGGTGCATTCTTCTTCCTTTCCTTGGTCTTTCGTTCCGTCATATTCCAAATAACTTATCTAATTACAACGTATTAACCGCTAATGCACCTTTTTTTTATCAAATCTCAGGGACATGGTCTAATCATGAGGGTAGTATTTTATCATGGTGTTGGATCCCCAGTTTTTATGGATTCCTTTTTTGTTACCGGGGTCGACCCCAAAGCCATAATGTCTCAAAACGAAGAGGCTATAGAGAAACTTTGATTTTTTTCCTTTGTCTCGAACTTCATGAAGAACTCCATTCTATCTCTCCAACAAAAAAGTTGGGCTGCGCCCCAGTTGTACACTCCCTTCGTTCGGAGAACCCTTGTTGATTCTGAACTTCGTTCGCAAAGTAAGCGTCCTTTTAACGGCCAGCCCTTTTTAATGCGCCGCTTGACCCTGTTTTGAAAATGAGCTTTGCTCTTCTGGGCGCTGGGCGCTCCCGTGGTTCGCGAGAAGGAAAAAGGACTAATCTTTTGTTACATCTGGCACGAGATGAAAAAGAGAGAGCTTCGTCTATCGATGAACAGCAGATTGACGGAGCTCTTGGCATTGCTTTGTTTTTCTCTCCTTTCCTATCAGCGATTCCGATCCTTTTGTTCGAAATTTCTTCGTTCGTACCGAACCGCTTGCAAAATCAAATCCAGTTCCACAAGATCCTATATCAGCTATACATCCTCCTTGCATTTATGCCAGAGATGTCGCCAGTGCTATGGGCTTTGGGTTATGTAGATCAAAAATGATGAATGGGATTGTGGCACTCCACTCGCCGCCAATGTGGAAGGATGCCGCCGAAAAGAATGGAACGCTGCTTCGCTCTGCTGGATGCGTCGGATCCCATATAAGAAGCTCGCTCTTTACCCGATCATTCAAACATTTTGTGGGCGGCGCGCCTGCTCTATTGTTGCGTAGCAATAGAAGCCTGCTCATGCAGCTTCGGCGGCGCTTTTTCGCCTTCTCTTCGCTCTGGACAGGAGCGCTAATGGACACGGGGAGGGAGCAGGCGAAGCGTGTCGTTCGTAATGGAAAGAAAGACACCACTACTTCGCCTCTTTGTTGGACCGCCGGCGCGAACACGGTGGTCTCTGACCAGGACCAAGAACCAATTCGAATTTGGATCTTGACATGTCGGTTGTTTTTAACCGTAGGCATCTCGCCAGGAAGTTGGTGGGCTCATCATGAATTAGGTCGGGGTGGCTGGTGGTTTCGGGATCCCGTAGAAAATGCGTCTTTTATGCCTCGGGTATTAGCCACAGCTCGTATTCATTCAGTAATTCTACCCCTTCTTCATTCTTGGACCTTGCTTCTGAATATTTTGACTCTTCCATGCTGTGTCTTAGGAACCTTTTCAATACGGTCCGGATTGCTAGCTCCCGTTCATAGTTCCGCTACAGACGATACACGAGGAAGATTTTTATGGTGGTTCTTCCTTCTAATTACAGGCATATCTATGACTCTTTTTTACCAGATGAAGCAGGAGGCATCGGTCCGTAGAACCTATAAAAAAGAGATGGTTGTGGCGTGAAGTACTCTTGTGCACCTACGTCACTTGGCTCGCGCGCAACCCCGCCCCGTTATGTTATGTTATGGAAGAATTTAGCTTCTTGTTGGGCTGGTTATTCAGAGCCAGCAACTGGCTGCCGGATTTCGTCCCGTCCGTAGCGCTTCGGAAGTCACTCTGGCGTGGCGCTACTGGATACTTCTGATCAATAGGAATAGGAGGAAAAAAAAGCTTATGATGAGCATCTATTGGAGTCGATCATTTCCAAGATCTAATTCTAGTTTCTTATTATGTAGTGGAAACGCCTCACAATCTTCAGTTTTACGCTTACGCTTAAGGGAAGAAATGTTCTTGGTGGATGCAGGCCCTGGTACCCCCAAAATTTGTATGCAAGATGAGCTTACAGGACTGCCAATCAAGCGAGCCACCAGGTTTGAGAATAAGGTGGGATCCAAGAATGTAGTGGCTGGTGAATCACTGATCAAAAAGCGGATTTTTGAGAGATTCTTCGTCGATCTAGTGGGCGGTGAATCACTGATCAAAGAGCGAGCAGCCGCCAGGTTTAATGATTTTGTGGGATCCCTGGATGTAGCGGCTGGCAAACCGCTTCTTCTTCCACAAAGATTCAGAAAAACCGAGCTTGAATAGAACTGAAGAAGATTTGGCGAACGAAGAAAAAGGTCAAAGGGTTTATTATAAAAAAATCAAAGGAGGTTATTCAGTAGCCATCGCGGGTTTCACTACTTTTCTTCCATTCAAAAAAGCTCTTCTAAAAAAAGGATAGCGAATGATCGATTCACCATTGATAGCATTAACCCTAAAAGGAGGGATATTGTGATAATAGCGGCAGATCAAACAAGAACTTGATGAAAAGATAGAAAAAAATTATGAAAAATCCGAAGCCCACCTTAATCCATTTTGTTGAGGATCTTGCACTTATTCCGGCCCTATATTTACATAGCCAAGAAAGGCTCTAGCGATCATGCGTGACTGGCGGAGCGCCTATCGCCCTGGCACGGCACTCTAAAATGCATGTTCGGTTGGGCTAGCAAGAAGACTTCGACTAGGGAGACGAAGAATGGAATTGAAGAAGGCAGCATAGTCTAAGATAACAGAATGGAACACCAACCAACAAGTAAGTGGTGGATTTGGATGGAGTCTCGCAGAAGAAGAGTACGCGCGCTAGCGCGCCCCAAGACGTCAGTCCTTTTTCTGCTTGCTGGCCAAGGTCAGTTTACTGAATCCCCCTTCCAAACACCAACCCAATCTCCATTCCTTGATGAGAAATGAGCAAGACCATATGTTTATCAAAAATATAGCCCCTATATAAACCTAGCCCTTACTACCCGAACTTCTTACCTTCAAATAGGACTAACTGCCCGAACCCGCTTGCTTATCTTCATCGATCTAATTAAGTTAAGCAGTGGTTATTTTTTCTAAGTGACTAGAACTTCTATCAACTACTATTCTAGCACCCAGCTGTGCCATGTGTTTATTCTATTCTATTCTATTCTTCAGGTATTCCTTTGAATAACTCATCTTTTCAGGTAAGACAATTTGAAGATCTTCTTAGTCAGCCTATCTGTATTCTTATCCTCTAGTGCGGATCCAATCAGATTTTATAAAGCCAAGGCCTGACATCCATTGTGGGGATCATCTTTTATCGGGAGACATGGCCTGGTGGTTTCTGATCGAGATTCCTAATCAATAGGGCGAAGAGCTCTTCGCATGATCTGGTCCTACCTTTTGTCTACGCTATTTTTTGTCCCTTCTCAGCTGCTGTCCTTACTCCGGATAAATTGGAACACATTGATTCCGTTCGTTCCCGCCCTTCGCTTCAGGCCATAGTGCTTCTGAATTATTTCTATACCCCTTTGATGATGCAGCCTCTGACTCTCGTGGGTAAACTCCTACTTGATTAGTTAGAACTTCTCTGTCTCAACTCGTGGACCTATCTATCTTCTTCTTTTTAAGAGATAGGGGTTTGCTATTCTCACGGATTGCTCATATTTATTTACCCCATTGAATAATTTTTGCCTTGTTTCAGCCCTTCCTTCATCTGAACCTTCCAAGTACTAATCTATCCTTATGGGGAAGACCCTTCATCTGACCTCCGGGCTACCCTGTCAATTGTAAAAAGTAGTTGAGTCGTGTCTCGCAGGAGCAAAAAGAGTGAAATGAGGACGTAAGCCCCCTAGGTCTTCCTCTTCCTTCTAAATTAATTGCTTTCGCTTGACTCTTCCAGTCAAAAAGTATACTGAGTGGTTGAAGGAAAGCGAAAAGGAATGGATTTTTCATGTACCAGATCCGGTGAGCCAGACATCAAGCAAAAATGGACATGCAATCAAAGAGTAAGGAGCAGTTATTTGCAATGACGGGTGGATTGGTCAGAGCTGCAAGGAGAGACTCGGTTATGGCGCGATAAAGAGCTTGCTTCAATGCTCGGATTCAGGTAGAAAGTAAGAGCAGTAGCATATTCATAGGAGAGCTTTGTACTTGAAACTAGTAGTCCCGGTAGTTGGAAAAAAGCTCTGAATACAGATTCAAAGCATCAAGATAGGTAGTCCTATCATTAGTTGGCCAGTCATAGCAATTTAAGTAGAAAGCTTGCTTCGGGATCAGATCATTCAACTAAAGCTGTCAGGCCGGGTAGGCTTTGAGGAACATCGGGGGTTCCTTATGTTGTGACTGAGCAGATATGTCTATTGTGCCTGGCAAAAACAGATTTGCAAGGAGTTTGCCAAAAGCTTTCTCATTCGGAAAAAAACAATTTCAAGTATATTTCCCTTCTCCATTCTCTGCTCGGATGATTGTCGCTTGTGTGAATTTCATTGCTGTGGGTCCCGTGTGTGCCCGAATAAGATTGTTTTAGGATTCTATTTAGTTGAATTTCTTGACTCCGCGGTGCTCGTTATCGAGTTTATGGCGCCGCCGACCATCCAAAAAGTCAAAGATGGCGTCGGCATTTACTTATTATGCTCTCTTCTAATAGTGGTCCCTTGGTATTCAGGTTGTAAAATCCTGATAGGAAAGTCGACTGTTATACCCTGTTTTTGTAATGGCCTATCTTCTTTAAAAAGCCGAAAGATAAGGATTTCGCAAAACTTTTGCGTTCCTTTTTCTTTGAAAAGAAAACCTTACCATTTTTGGGCCACTGTTACCATTTCCATTTCCTGAACCTAAACCTAACTAATACTTAGTTGTTTCCATTTCCTCATCTGGTGATAGATCCTCATCTTCTTCTGGCTCAAATCCCTTTTTCATATCCAGGGCAGGCTTTAGGTACGCTTTAGTTTGAAATCATTAAAGATATGCTCGACCTTGTTTATGTCCATGGTATCATCGTACGTACCTTCTACTATCAACCAGATGAGATAGGGCTTTGAAAGGTCAGAGTCAGTCTCCTCTTTTTCTTTTAGGTCATTTAGCAGTTCCCCAACCAGCTTTCTCCCCGAGAAAGCCTTCCTGAGATTCAAAGAAAAAGGTTTGAAGGTTGA
>NC_041391.1:51671944-51707065 GCF_002162155.2 Triticum dicoccoides
TTCCATTCCCTCGATCCACTCTCATTTAAATGATGGGATTGGGCCATACCAACCTTCACTTAGTCTTAATAAAATATTGCTTCATATCTTCAAGGATTGGGAGGAGGTGGCGTAAAAAGGAAGGAAAAAGGAATTCGAAATCCGTCCCTTCCCACAGAATCATCGGGCTTGACTTTCCTTACTTTCCCAACCCCGCTACTGTAAAAAGAACTCTTTTGTTTTGAGACTAGCTAGTCGCTATGGTTTACAGGAAAACTCTTCTCTCTCTGGTCTCACTTCGAGTCCTTCTAGAAGTAAATAAAGTAAATGCTTATTCAACTACGGCACTGTCGGACAACCGACCGGATTCAAGCCCTAGCCCCTCAACTCGGACGGACTTGTGGAAATCCTCGAAAACAAGTATTGCTCAACTCACCTATCTATAACATAGAAATGTTGCATCCAACCCTGGAACGAGAGGTAAAGAATAGGCTACCATACGAGATGAGACGACTTCATTCTTGGCTTTCATCCCTACGCTTAAGAAAGATAAGGGATTGGATTTCATACCTTTTATTTAGAGCTCCGTCGTTCCGACTGGAAAATAACCTTCCACCATATGTAAACCAAACCTCTTTGCTTTCTGGCTTTTCCTTCCAATAAACATCAGGGTGCGAATCTGAGTAGTTCCTTGCTCAAGACCACGAAGCAAGAGCGAAGCAGAACCGGTTTTCAATTCATCGAAACTCTTGAAAAGTTCCTTTGCTTTTACAGCGAAAGCACCTGCCAACAAATTGGAACCATAATCCCCTCCATCTGCCTCGCTCTCTATCTGGTAGTATATGCTCTGATCGAGGCCCTATTCTTGTTATGATGATTTGGATATTGAATTGCCTATGACTGATTCATCTTACCATTTTACTAGAGTTTTTTTCCAGTAAGTTTAACATGAGCGGAATTGGTGTACTTGACCAGTAGTGAACTCTCAGTTGTGTTCGATAGTCGGTTACGAGTTCCCATATCTTACGCAACCTTACCTTTTCTTACTATGGGCCAAATTGCGGAGGAAAGCAGAATCACTGTTTTTCGTAGAACTCACTTTTGCTACTGGAGAGTACCTTCCACCAGGTCAGAGCCATGGATCCAAAGCCTACTAGTTAGCTTTGAAGGTTTAGGCTTGAGAGAAATCTTGAACAGAACACCACACTCCCTCCTATCAACTTATTCAGATTTGCTTATTTCTTTCTCTTTCATTTTTGTAGATATAGGCTTTGGCGGATTCTCTCAAGGCTCGAGTGAAGTGACAAGCACATATTATCGGAAGCTAGTGATCCCGCCCGGCTAGCTCAGCATGCTTTAGAGCTCCTTGATTGGTACGAGGTAGTGATAGCAAGAGGCAACTCTCAATTGTTGTAATATAGAGACCTCTTTCAATGATTATAGATCCAAAGGATCGTTATTGATAGGAAACTGCCAGTAGCCCTTGACTTTTACTTGAAGAATTGAATCCGCCTTCTTCTTCTTATTCTTCTGAAAGTCTCCCAGGCGTGGTATCATCGGATCCACAAGGTCAATTTGTATCCATTTGTTCGGAAACCGGAAATGCCAACTACTCACTTCTTGCTGAGGATGAAGGTGCCATGGGTGATAGCGCCAGCCATTCCCTCATTGAAAAGAAAGCGCCAACCCTGCTACTAAAGCTAAGGCCAACCGCAGCCCAGTGAAATGAAATGCGTATGCAAAATAACATAGATTAATCTTGATGCGATCGATGCAGACACACTTCTTTTCTTAAAGGCTACAGTCAGAAACAACAACTTCGTCAAATCACCCTAAGAGTGCCATACGAAAAAACAAAAGCAACTGTGGGTATAGACCAATTTCCTGCCCCAGAAGAGGCTCAGCCTACCAAACCCTGCTCTTTGCCTGCTTACCGAGCTCTCCTCATACCAAGTATCTAGGCATTTCTTCTCACAGACCGGTTGGGAGAAAGTTGGCATTCTTTAATATGCCACTGGGGACCCGTACTTACTTGATGGAATGGATGGGATGATGTGTTTCAGTTCAGCCAGTAGTGGAGGTTTCCTCGGCCTAGTCGCGTAAGAGCCCCCTTCTTTTTCTAGTTAGTTGAAAGAAAAGCAATGGGGAAGGTTGGCTTACCAGTTAATTGGTCTGTATTATATCTTGCTATGGTGAGACATCCTCTTCAGTTTAGGTATCCGGGCTGGCTGTTAGCTTTAGTCGTTCGGCACTCTTCCTTCATTCTCATTCAACAAGGAGAAGTGTCTAATCAAAATCATTGGTTGAGCCTCGCGTATATTATATGATGTCGTCCTGGAATTGAACTAGTGTTTAAGGTCGATCAAGTTCAAACAATTCGGCTCTGCAAGATCAATCAGATATCAAGTAAGAGATAGGCGGTTCCTATTAGTTATAGACTGCTTCTGTGACAAGTGGATCCCTTTAGGTTTAGTTGTTAATTGTACTATTCTCTTCAATAATTAGGTCTTCCGTATTCCTATTGGGGTCAGTGGTCTTCACCACTCACTGAGTCTGGATTCGTTTCATGGGTATTATTTGATGAGTGATCATCAATCTCTTCCATTGCTCCTATGTGCTGCTATACATACAAGGTACATGGGCCATGGGGCCTAACACACACTATACAGCCCAACCCAATACTCAACACTCCCCCGGCTAAAGATATCTAACATGCCTATCTTGTTACAAATTGCTAAACCCTCACAAGGACCTACTCGTTTAGTAAAACAATCAGCTACCTGTTCACTATACTTAATGTTACCCCCTTCTTCGATCGAACAATCTCAATCCGAAGGAAGTATCGAAGAGGTCCAAGATCCTTTACCTCAAATGCTTCTCCCAGTCTTGCCTTCAAACATTTTATTTCTTCAACATCGTCTCCAGTAATCACAATATCATCCACATACACCGCCAAAATGGTGATATGGATTCGTCTATGCCGGTACTGTATGATCTCCATTACACTGAGAGTAGCCCATACCACAAACAACTCTCCTGAGCCTGTCCAAGCTCGTGGCGACTGTTTCAAGTCATACAAAGATTTCTTGAGCCTACACACCTTCCCATCAGTCTGTTTGTTCCAAAACCTGGAGGAATGTCCATATGGATCTCTTCTTGTAAATAACCACCATGAAGAAAAGCATTCTTCACATCTAGCTGATGTAAAGGCCACCCAAAGTAAGTTGACTGCGCATGAGATTAAGGTTCTCACCGTGTCCATCTTCGCCACTGGTGCTTTGGTCTCATCATAGTCTATCTCCCGTCTTCCTATAACCTTTTGCAATTAGCCTTGCCTTCTATCTATCCACCTTACCCTCTGGAGTCTGTTTTACGGTGAACACCCATTTGCATCCAACTGCTCTTTTTCCTGCTGGGAGTGGAAGAAGATCCCATGTCTTGTTCTTCTGAAGTGCACCAAGCTCCTCCTTCATTGCGTCTTTCTTTCCACCGGGGATCCAGCTTTGCAGCCTTCCAATCCTTTGGAATAGACACTGATTGTAGAGATGCAATGAATGCTTTGTGTGCGGGTGAGACATAAGAGTCTGAAACTCCATTTGCAATGTCATGCTCATAGCCATATCGGACCGGAGGCTTTCTAGCATTAGTCCTAGTCTCTCTGCGTAGTGCAAGCGGCAATTCCAAAGAAGTATTACCACCTGTCTCATTTTAACCTCCATCTTGCTCTTGTGGCTCCTCCTCGACTACCTCAGGTTGCTCTTGTGGTTCTTCATCCAAGACCACTAGCGGTACAAGAAGAAGGGGTCCCGGCTCGGGGGCGGGGGTATCTTACTTCTTTTCCTCTGCGTTCATGACAAGCTAGTAGGCACTCTTGTGTGGGTTGGCTCATTCCCCTGGAAAACGAACATTAAGAAGATAGATACCATTCCGTCGATACTAGATTCATTCTTTCTGCTCAAAAAGAACAAAGCCTCTATTGTGGGAAAAGTCTTTGAAACCCGAAGTTCTAAAATAGAAAATGGAATGAAGAAGGGGTGTGACCTTATGGCCAACTATACTAGCTCCCCTAGAGGGATAATATAGCTCCTAAAGGATGATTGTTTATGGTATATTACCGTAATTGGAGAATTTGACCTGGTGCTGACTTGCTGCTGTTCTGAGAAGGGGACCTTGCAAAGCTTGACAAGTTTTTTTTATATTTATCGATCCAATCTGTCTACAGATAGGCGCCTGCTGTGGCAGCAATTAATTAATCTCCGCCTTAGCATACAAGGACCATGGCTCGCAGCGGGTAGTTACGGTGGTTTTGAGGAGACCCGCTCAAGGTCGCTAGTTCGGAGCTATTCCGAGATCTCAAGGAGCGCCAAGCTCAATACGTGCAAGAAGAAAGAAAGGCTTCCACCTACGACTGCAGCTGCTGGTACTTTATCTCTGTCGCTTTCAACTCCCACTCCTTCTCCCTTTGGTTTCTATAGGAAGTGAGACAGAATAATATATCTTGTGTAACTAGTCTTTCTTATCGAAAGGTTATAGTTCGTAGATCATTTCTATAAGGACTATTTGAGCCATATCCGGTGCTTTGGACCTCTTTTAGCTGCTAGGTATCTACTGGGTTCAATCCCCACTTCCGCTTGAAATGAGTAAGTCAATCCTCTTGCTCGGCTGTGATACGAATACTATTCATACGCAGACCCGGATCCAAGATATGGGGCATAGACAGATAAGAATGGCTTCTGAGTTGCATTCATTGCACTCTGGAATGTGGGGCTCCTTGGCTGATGTGATGGAGTGGTATCAGCAGATACTTGCAAAGATCAAATTAAGCAGAAGAAACAAGGAAGTTAACTCCGCGCCATCGGCCACCTTAACACGAACAGCTTGGGACAGAGGTGTAATGCCTGACAGAGAATCAGCAATAGAATGAATTTTGCATGCATTTTTCATCGAGTGAAACTACTTGAATAAACTGGAAGTTTTAACCAAGTACTCTTGAAATCGCTACCCCCTGGGATGGAAAAAGAGGCTCAGGTTTTAGCCCTCCGTTTTACCCCGGAAGTCGTTGTTCGTCTTTCGATATGAGAGGATGGCAAGTGTCCGCAATGACTTAGCGACTTAGCCAATTGGTTACAGATTCTAGACTGATCGATCAGATCACATCATCTCGAGCAAAGAGCTAAGAGTAGAGAAGCGACATCGCTTCGACACTCCTTCCTCTTTTCATTATGAAACCAATATCAAGCAAGATATGAAGAAGAGGGCGGCTCCCTGGATTGAACACATAAAGTAGTGCCAAGATCTCCTCTATGCGAGAGAGAAGTTCTCAGAAATGATGGAGCTGTTGGTTTCGGTCATTGTACGCTTGGTTGCTAAACCGCACCCTTTACGGCGTCTGTAGGAAGAATTCATTCTGGTCCCAAAACTTATAAGAGATCTCGGTAGTGAATATGCAATGCTGAATTCCAATAAGTTGGTACTTCGCACAAGGAAGAAGCTCGTGTTAAAGATAGTTTCATCCAGACCGAACCCTACCTTAGCGTCTCATCCCCACCCACCAAGTCTTTATCCGTGGTGAAAGGAGTGGTTTAATTCGATGCAAGGTGCAAACGAGCTTTTCCAAAGATGGAGTCCTTTCAGAAATACATGTGCCAGAAGAAAGCAGATTCTTTTTCTATCATAAAATGAATCTGCTTTCTGATGGCCATTTCGGCCCGTTGTGGGACCACGGCTTGCAAAGAAGGTATTTAGCGCAAAGAACTTCTTCCGCTTTTGGGGATTCCACTAATTGATAGAAGGAAGTGGATGCGGCAGGATTGGCCCCAATTGAATCACTAGTAGAAGAGATCCACGTGCACAGACTGTTAGGGAGATGCAGATGGAGGGACGTTTGGATTGCTGCTAGAAGGGCTTACGACGAATAGATTGTTGGAATGGCTTTAAGTGAAAGGGAATCCGGCAGCTTATATAGCGCTAGTGAGAGGCCTCCTAGTCTATTTCGATGGACGTCTCCTAATCCTTCTTTTTCTATGGGTTCAGGAATGCCATGCCAATAATAGATTGAGCAGCTAATGGTCAAGCCAGAGGCAGCAGGTCTCATTCCAGAATCCACTCAGAATACCCGGCTCTTTTTCTAAACTCCACTAGGAAGACCTTGCTCTTTCACAGATACGGGGATCAGACATGGCTATCGCTTCGACAGCTTCTCCGGATGAAAAGACGCCGCCCAATGGATGGAGTTGGAGGGACACGGAATCCTTCCTAAGATGTGCCTAGAGAGAACAATCCTTTCAGAATCTCGTACGTCTAAGTGATCAACTACTTGTGCCTCCGAAAAGCTAGAAATCAGTAAAAGGAATGATCTACAGATAGAGGGTTCAAACCATATAGCAGCACTCATCCCGCCCTGACCCGAGTCCCCTAGCCTCTCAGCTTCAGCAGTTGTTGTAAGGAGAAGTAGCAGGATTGTTAGTTTATGTGCCGAGCAGGCGCAGGGATGAGAAGAGAATTG
The DNA here is from genome assembly GCF_002162155.2 of Triticum dicoccoides. Lineage (NCBI taxonomy): Eukaryota > Viridiplantae > Streptophyta > Magnoliopsida > Poales > Poaceae > Triticum > Triticum dicoccoides. The sequence continues at coordinate 51,678,429 of NC_041391.1, forward strand.
CATAGTATAGAAGCAGCTAAGGTTCCTTCCTCTTCAGATTCCTACTAAAGGGCGGCAGGTGAGTGAGTCGGCCGCATTGTTCCATCAGTGTGTCAAGGTCCATCAGTGTGTCAAGCAAGTTAGAAGAATAGCTTGTGCTTGTAGTGCAACAGTTGCTGCAAGAGCAAGAGCTACTGGTAAGGTTTAGTGTACGAGCCAGATCAGAACCTGAACTCGATTTGTCACTGTGCGCCGCTAGGGCAAGGTCAGAATGAAGATAGCAAGGGACGTTACTCCAACTAGAGTAGTGAAATACCGAAATCAAGGAATCTCTCCGGGAAGACAGTCAAGGAAAGGGAAACATTACTCTACTAAGAAATAAACTCGTATAAGAAAGAAGAGACTTGGATTCCGGATTCCAATCTTTGATCCAGTTTTAGACCAGTGCTCAAACTTGGAGAGAAAGAGCTTTTCCCTCAACTTCACTCCCTTGACTTGACTCCCGACCGATGATCCTACTAACGTCATTTTGACAGCTATGGATATGGAATTCAAGCATGCGTAGACACCGACCATATAGATTCTCTGACCTCTGCCCTGGAACCCCACATCGGGAGGCTGCCAGTACGTACTGCTATTTGACCTCGATACCCAGTCCGCTGATAAGAAAACTTCTGTTTCACTTAGGTGCTGCCAGTGTGGAAGAGGAGATTCGAGCCTCATAAGTGAATACGGAAATCCATCTGAACTGGTATCCATCCCTGGTAAGTAAGCTTCCTCGCTCGATTTGTTTGCTATTGCTATAGTTCGATCCTTAAAGAGAATCACTGGCCCGGCTATCTCGAGGGATGGGATGAGAATTGGAATGAGAATAGGAATTGGAGAACAGAAGCAAGTGTGGAAAATGTTACTAATGTCAATTAAAAGAGTTGGCATCGGATCAGTGGTGTCGTTCGGATAGAGGGAACGAATAGTGGGTGAAATCCAAAAATCTTCTTTCCTTTTGGGGATGAGAGCGACTACACTACATAATTGGAACTTGCCTTTGCTTTATTGCCTTAGCTTCATTGGTATTGGAATGAATTGTCTTCTATGTGGAGATCCAAGGCTTGGTTTTCTAGCGCGAAAGCCGTTGCTAGCATCTGTTTGATTGCTGGGTTGGGTTAGCAAGTTATTAATTATCCATTGGCCACATCGCGATAGCCGTACTAGAACTTGACTTTCCCATTCTTGAGCCTGGCCACTACTTTGTTTGATTTTCTTGTCAGGGGTTGATGGATTTGCTGCTCTAAGGCATTGGAGGTTTAAAATTAGCATCTCGTAATGATCAGGATCTCTTGCCAGGTCAGGATAGCATCAATTCACTAATCGAAATCCGCTTTTCATTCTTGTTTATGGATATGGATCTGTTGTATCTGCTGGAGCTTGCCCCGGGCATTCAAGCAAGAATTTCCTGCTCCCTGTTCTCCGATAGATCTGCTCTACGTTCCGGACTGGCCGGCCTATTATCACAACTTCTGATTCCCTGAAAGCCTAGCTATCAACCATCGAGAATATCGTATGTAGTAGGAAGAAAGAAAAGCTTTTCTGCCAGGCGGTGACAATTGAGAAATGACCATCTCTGGCAGCACTTGACAGCGTGGACTTCAGGCAGCTGGCATTATTTATTTACAGCAACAAACGATCGCCCAACATTGCTGCTACAGCTACCACACATTACACACCCCTTATGCGTTTGATGTACACCTTCAGTTCTGCATCCAAATCAGCAGAGATGGCCAAGACAGTAACCGTAAGCAGCAAAAATGGCCAGGACAGTAGGGATGAAATTTTGAAACCTTTAGGGTACCCTCTGACCCTACTTCATTTTTGAAACTTTGGTTTATTTAGTTTATTTAGTTTCAAGAATGAAGTGAATTCTGGAAATTTAGTTTATTTAGTTGAACAGAGGGGAATCCCAGCGCCTGTAAAGTCATTAGTGCTTCCGGTGGTATGTCATATAAATTGCCCCCAAAGTTGCAAAATATTATCCATCAATACCACCTATAAGGAACAAACAAGGTTTCACACAAGGGAACCCCCTGCGTCTGGACCGGCCCACGTAGTAGGGACTTCCTATACTAGCTCTGTGCAATGGGATAAAATGCATCACGCTCGTTTAGGCCGGCCCATGTGCGGGGGGCTTGTTTTAAATTTCTTTTTTATTTTTTATTTTCGTTTTTATCTTTTAAATAGTTTGGTACTTCAAAAAAGTTTCAAAAAAAATTAAAAGAGAAATTTAAAATAAAATGTTCAATAAATCATAAAATATTTGTGGATTCCTAAAATGTTTGTAATTTTTTTTTAAATGATTGCATATTCCTAAAATTTTCGCAATTCTGAAACCAAATGTTTAAAAAATCAAAAAATGTCCCGCCGGCACATGTGTGGGTGGCCTGTTTTTAAATATGTTTTTTACTTTCCATTTTTTTCTTTTCCACTTTCGTTTTTTCTCATTTAAATAATTTTCTAATTTAAAAATATCCTAAAATTTTAGAAAATAATTTTTAAAATAAAATATCAATAAATCATAAAATTTTTGTGGATTAAAAAAATGTGCGTATATTAAAAAAATTGTAAGTTTGAAAACAAAATTGGGAAATGAAAAAATGTTCATGATTTTTTAGACAAAGTTAGTGTATTATAAAATATTAATGAAATTGAACAAAATGTTCGCCAAAATGTTGTCATGGCATTGGGGATTATGATTTTTTTTTCAACCATTGCAACGCAGGTGCCCTTTTGCTAGTAAAAAAGAAATAAAAGTTCAGATTACATCCCTACATAATTATATCATGTGTGCATATCTATCTAGAATCAGACCATGCAAAATTTACAAGTGGGCAAATGATTGGCAAAGTGTCCCATTGAAAGATCCGGCCATGGAATGATTTGATATCATATGACCACTACAAACAAGCTAAAGTCCTAGCACGCATTATCAACTGAGCACATGATAAGTGGGGAAATGTGATGGCCTACCAAATTAAGGCATGTATATCCTGAAAAAAAAACAAGAGCCATATGCATCTGCCGGCAGGTCCAACTACAATTTGCATGCTGACCTCACAACGCACTGCAGATAAATGCCAACTTCCCCCTTTTTCTCTCTTTTTGCACTTTTTGCTATTTCGATTGTGACCAAGAAATGAGTTGATGAGGTCTTGCTCGTGACAAGAATTTATGGGTCTTAATTTCTGAAGGAAGTAGGAAGGGGAGCCTTGGCGCAGTGGTAAAGCTGCTGCCTTGTGACCATGAGGTCATGGGTTCAAGTCCTGGAAACAGCCTCTTACAGAAATGTAGGGAAAGGCTGCGTACTATAGACCCAAAGTGGTCGGACCCTTCCCTGGACCCTGCGCAAGCGGGAGCTACATGCACCAGGTTGCCTTTTTTTTTTAAATTTCTGAAGGAAGTAGGAAAAGCGACCACGCATGCATGATCAAAGGAAAAAAAATTAAGGCTGTGACTTTTCCGAATTTCTTAGTTTCTTCTTCGCGCACTGAAATGGGAAAATATCTCTTTCTCTCTCTCTCTCTCTCTGTGTGTGTGTGTGTGTGTGTGTGTGTGTGTGTGTGTGTGTGTGTCAACGTTTGTATCCTTTGTGGGGAAACGAAATTTGCAAGGCTGGAGATTAATCTGATCAAAGGTGAGCTGCCGGCCAGGAGCTAATAAGCTAATCGCATTTATCTAGCACAAGACACAAATCTACAAGTGGGTAATCAATCTGCGAAGTGGTACATTGATTGATCATATATCCTACTACAGAGAGGCCGGGCGATACTTTTAATGCTTTGCTATATTTTAAGATAACAAAAGCGCCCTTTATCAAAAATAATATATCCTACTACAATACGATATGATATGATATGACCACTAGAAAAGGTATCAGCAGAAGTAGTATATAAAAAGCACGCATTACATTATTGAGCGCATGTTAAGTAGGGAAATGTGATGGCCTATCAAAGGCTATTGCTATGTACTATCCATGTATATATCCATTATTGAGGGCATTACATTATTGAGCGCATGTTAAGTATATATCCATGTATATATGAGTTGACTTGACCTGGAAACAATGAGCTATATATATACATGTGCATCTGCTGGCAGGTCCAACTACAAATCTGCAGCTCTGCTGATTCACAGCGCATTATTGATAAATGAGGCAAGAACTTGCTATGGATGTGATGGTTTAGTCCACAAACTTGCAAAAGGTAATCAACTCATCCACAAACTTGAAATGCAGGTTATGATTTAGTCCACAACCAATCAGAGGCGGACAATTGGCGCCTTGCTGGCAGCTTCGTGGCAGATTGGCTTGGACCGGCGTTTTTGCGAAAACCTCCTCAACATTTATGGAAATCACGCCCGCAGTCCTTGTATGGGCCGGCCTTGGTATTTTGCGAAAATCCATGATGCCGCCGCTTGCTGATAGCTTTTCTTGGATTACAATTTACTCTGTGTCGTGTTCCATAATACAGGAAGCAGTTTCAATATGGAGCAGAATAACTTGTTGGCTGAGCTCAGGTTGTAGTCGTAACTTTCTGCAGATTTCTAACACACTTCAATCATATCTGCATCTGTAGCAAATACATATGATCGAAGTCATAGACTACTTCGAAAAGTATAACTAATCACGTACAAAACGTAGAGGATGACCTTGCTGGTCGCCTCCAAAAAGCGCGTCACCTCGCTGGTAGCCGCTGCTGTAGATCGGCCGCACACGACAACGAGGAGGGGAACCTTCAGAATGCGCAGCACCTCGCAGGTCGCCGCCGCTGCATGTCGGCCACAGACGACGGTGAGGAGGTAAAACTGTCGATGGGGAGGTGAGTCTACCATGTTTTGAGTTTCACGTATTGCACTTATGTAATGATGCCACAGTTGAATTGCATTGGAAAGGGCCAACCGTGCATGCACCATCATCGTCGCCAATTGCCATGCTAGGCAAAGAAAGACGAGACGAGACAAGCATCATGCATCCATGCATGCTACCGGCCGGGTTGATCCTAATCTGATATGCATAATACCTCTTTCTAGGTAACTACTAGGAAATTACGAGCATGGATGCATGGATCAACCGGCCGGGTGCAATCGCTTGCTTATTTACTGACATGGCGTGCATACTAGATGAACTTTGGACTTTAGTTAGTCTTGAATTGAACTAGTTAAAAAATTACGTACTTTGGTTCAAATTACCAGAGATTATTTTGTGCAGGCCACCTTCACTGTGGGGAGTCATGTGTGTGTTTAACTTACTGCTTGGTAATTGTATGTTACAGAAAGAAATTGAACCGGTTGTGATATCCAACAGTTATGTATTAAATAGTCGATGAAATTGCTTAAATGTGATTGTTATACAATATGCTTTTTGTGTGTAAAGTTCGTTTTTGAATCACTGATTGATCGACAAAATTATGATGTCAAATAGTTATTCACCACCTTTTCGAAAAAAATACTTATTCACCACCTGGTCAATGGAATTGCTTAAACATGATTGTCAAACAATAGACATATGTTTTGAAGGTTGTATTTGTATCATCTATTCAATTTATTTATCAACATTGTTGACCGTTGCAACCCACTCGCATATCACTAGAAACCTACAAATAAACTTTAAATATGTATTTTATATATGACTACAATTCGGAAGTTGTTATACGTATGTCAACGGAAGATTTTACCGCATCAAGGAAACAAACTTTAAATGTTCCTGCCGCTTATTCTTAGATACATATTACTAAATTTCCTCTACTATAGGTGATCTTCCATGTTCTTGCATCGGATATTTAGCAGTATATAGAATATGATACCCGTGCTGAAATATGGGAAAAGATGAAAGGTGATGAGAATCTTGGGACAAATAACCAAGGCCGGCCCAGACAAGGATTGCGGGCATGATTTCCATAAATGTTGAGGGGGTTTTCGCAAAAACGCTTGTCCAAGCCAATCTGCCACGAAGCTGTCAGCAAGGCGCCAATTGTCCTCTTCTGATTGGCTGTGGACTAACTCATCCCATGCTTTGCAAGTTTATGAATGAGTTGATCACCTTTTGCAAGTTTGTGGACTAAACCATCACATCCACCGCAAGTTTGTGGGTCTCTAGTGCTCTTGCCTCTTGATAAATGCCAACTTGTCCCTTTTTCTCGTTTCCCCTTTTGCACTTTTGCTATTGCGGGCGAGTGACCAAGATCGTGGGCTCGTGGCTAAGAAACGATGATTAGTTTTTGAGGAAAGTGACAAAAGCGACCGTTGCACGCTAACGGAAAATTGAGGTGCTTCTTGACGTGCTGAAATCAGAGCTTAATTACCTTTATGCTTCCTTGTGTGCAAATGGAAATGAAGCTTCTGGGAAGTTCGGCAGTGCTGGAAACCAATGAAGCTAGTCAAGCTAAGCTGTCGGCCGGCACACTGAGATACTAGATCGATCGACGTCATGCAATCGGATGACGTCTGCTGCTCGCTCTGCATGCCCAACAAAGCCCAGATTAGTATGCACCGTTAACAATTAAGCGGGCGGCAAACTTGCAAGACCGGGTATGGTAAAGACGCCTGAAGGAGCAACACAGGACGAGCTGGCAACTTTCAGAGAACAAGTAACGAAACCGTAGCAGGAAGGGAACCAGCTGGCCCGGGCAAAAAACACATATTTGACCTGAGGACGAAAAGAATTCACGATTTGAACTGCTTTCGAAAAAAATTCACTAAGCTGACCGTTTAGAGTGGCGCCCGACACATAGGCGCCATATTATACTGTGCAGCGCCTGGCTCTTAGGCGCCACACGCCGGTCCAGCGTGGCAGGCCGGGCCCCACTCCTGGTTGTGCAGCGCCTAACGGAAAGGAGCTGCACAGTGTAGTGCAGCGCCTAACCGAAAGGAGTTGCACTACCTTATATTAAAACTGTTGTAACTTTTAATCTGTGAATTCGACGAAAACGTGCCTTATATGAAAGTTGTATATTTTTTCGTGTTCTACGCAATTGTTGCAGGATCAATTTGCTTGATGAAAACCCTGTTGCAAAAGTGCATCATAATATAACTGACAAAATCTGTTAAAATTTACAAACTTGACATGATGATAGCCATTGACCTATAGCTCTTACGCGTTTGCAACCTACATGAGTTTTGCACTACATAATATGTACTTTCACGCCATGCCTATGCTTGACATGTTAATCATCTTTAACATGTTCATTACTTGCATTTAAGTGAGTAACATGATATAAGTGAACTTCTGTTACAGAAAGTTACATTTTGTAAGATCCATAGTAATTTATCCTGACATCATATGAATATGATCTAACTATGAAAGTTGGAAAATTTTATGTCTACCTTAAATCCATGTCATTTTCATACCCACTACATATTTGCATCACTATGTTTTGAGACACTAAAGTACCTAAGGCAATGTTCTGCCGATTGACACGTTAATTTCACCAAGTCTGTCAACAGAACTTTGCATTTTTGTAAAATGCATAGTAAATCAACCATGCTTCATATGGAATAAATTTATATATTAATTTGAGCATCTCCATGTCTACTTTCAGTATATCCAGCGTGTTGCCATGTTAAAAACATTTAACCTGATGTTATGTCGCACTAAAGTAGGCATGATAATGTTGTTGACAAACTTATTGCATATCTTGACATAATCACATCTTGATTTCTACAAAAATCCTTGGCATGACCTTGATATTTTTTTAATTTAGAATTTGTTTAGATCAATTTAGTTTTCCTGCTGGCTAAACTGTGTTATTCATTATACTAGTAGGATAAGCCTTCTAACATCCAGCTAGTAGCGTTGATAGCTAGTTTTCCTGTCAACTCTGTTTTGTCGTCCTGGTTAGCATGAGGCCATCCTGGGTTATCAAGTTCAAACCAACTCACTCCATACCGACCTCAGCTTTTTCCAGTAGCCTAAAGACAGAGTCCAAATCAGAGAACATGTGCTCTTGCTACTGACAGCAAACATTATAGGTGCTAAATTTTAAGGCTATATAAGTATACATCTTATAAAATGCAAAATTCTGATGATATCCATGAACTCGATGAAATTAATGGGTCAATTTGGCAGAACATTGCCTTAGGAACTTTACTGTTTCAAAACATAGTGATACACATATTTAGTGGGTGTGAAAATGACATGGGCTTAAAGTAGACATAATATTTTCTAAGTTTCATAACTAGATCATATTCATATGATGCCAGGATTAATTACTATGGATCTTACAAAATGCAACTTTTCTGTAACAGAAGTTCACTTATATCATGTTAGTCACTTAGATGCAAGAAATGAACATGTTAAAGATGATTAACATGGCAAGCATAGGCATGACATGAAAGTACACGTTATGTACTGCAAAACTCATGTAGGTTGCAAACGCGTAAGAGCTATAGGTCAATGACTATCATCATGCCAAGTTTGTAAATTTTAACAGATTCTGCCAGTTATATTATGATGCACTTTTGCAACAGGGTTTTCATCAAGAAAATTGATCCTAACATAGATGAATATTCCATCATTGCATAGAACACGGAAAAATGTACAACATTCATATAAGGCACGTTTTCATCGGATGCACGGATTAAAAGTTACAGCAATTTTAATATAAGGTAGTGCAGCTCCTTTCAGTTATGCGCTACACTACACTGTGCAACTCCTTTCAGTTAGGCGCTGCACTACACTGTGCAGCTCCTTTCAGTCAGGCGCTGCACAACCAGGAGTGGGGCACGGGCTGCCACGCTGGACAGGCGTGTGGCGCCTAAGAGCCAGGCGCTGCACAGTATAGTGTGGCGCCTATCTATCGGGCGCCACTCGAAACGGTCAGCTCAGTAATTTTTTTTTGAAAGCAGTTCAAATTGTGAATTCTTTTCGTCCTTAGGTCAAATATGTGTTTTTTGCCGCTGGCCCGGCTAGGGAATGAAAACAACGTACGTAGTAACAGTCAGAAATTCAGTGTGTTTTGTTGACCATCGATCTGGGTCGTATATACTACATCTAATGCCGCAAGAGTCGGTCGGGCAACGCACCAGTGGATGGAGTGTTCCCGGCCCCTTGCAAGTTGTAGACTGCACAGTTGAGTTTCGTCCTGAAAAAGTACCTTTCGATGTAGTTGCCAGTTGTTTGCTGTGTAGTGTAGGTCTTTATCACTAAGTAAAAGGTCAGCTCCTTGGGCAGGCATGGGTATTGTTTTCCCATGGAGACGTACGTAGCTAGTAGGAGTAGTAGTTTTCTGCTGTATAGTATAGCTGTATAGGAGCAGCATAACGAAAAAGCACGTGCGTGAGGCCGTGAACCATCGTGGAAAGAAGAAGTGGTTGTATAAATCCGGCAACACGGTTGGTTTGGCTTGGCTTTGCTTCGTCGTCGTCGACCTGCGCCATCCATGGATGGGGACGTACGTACGTATTCTCGTCCAGGCTGGCCGGCCGGCCGGCCGAGAAAGCTTAGCTGGGCCCTCGCCCTGAACTCGTGGTACATACGTTACGTCGTCACGTCTGGCTTGCTGAGGTCCTCTCCTTCCTTCCGGCGTGACCGGGCCACCGTTGTTTGAGAATGCTGTCTTCGGCATATGAGCACCATCTCCGGAAGATCCAACAACCCGATGGGCACTTGACAGTGTCGACTTCAAGCAGCTGGGCATGGTTTAGTTACAGCAACAAATGGTCGTCTAACATATATACAGTGCATATTCACCATTACTGCCACTGCTACGCATTACACCCTTCTGCATCTTTGTGTCGCCTTTGCCCAGCATCCAAATCAACAGAAACGGCCAAGCTAGACAGTAAAGCAGCAGGAAATAATATCCAAATATCCTTAATCTTCTTCATCTCGAGAGACTTCAGAATGCTAGCCATTTTATCTCAAGCCTCGGCAGTCTTCTGTCAATTACAGGTTCACTATTTCTCTTGCCACGGCGGAGCCAACTTTAGAAACAGAAAACCAGATAGTAGGAGAACACAAGCTTGAACAGCGTCATGCCATTATTTCACTGATGAATCCAGCTCCAAAGAACATATACGATCTCCTGAGCAAGCACTGACCACTGTAAACTCCTTTGATAAGCCATCACCCTGAGTCGTTGCTATTGTCTTCCTCTTCCCAGTCCCAGGCATGGAAGCAAAATACGCACATAGAATATATATACGCCATGTTATGGAGGGTCGTAAACCCCGACTTCTAATCTTGGCTAGTCAGGAGCTTGCCTGCACTCTTCGATTTGATGTACGCGGCTGCTAAACTTGCTGCCTGCGCCATGGGGGCGTGGCGTGTGTGGGTATTTATTTATTCTGAACATGTCGTGTGCCTGTGTGACTGTCGAATACGTATATGAAAGCAAACGCCTGAATCTCTCCTTCCTCGCTGTTACTCCCCTCATTGCTCATCCCCATGACCGCATTTCATCCAATCTTACCTCACACTGGCATTGCTGACTATCGCAGGTCAGCTCGGCCAGCTGCGACCGCTCGCTTTGCATTGGCAGGCATATCAACATTTGCATCAGAATTCAGAAACGTGCCTGGATTTGAACTCAACAAAACATAATTCAGAACGCGGGTAAATGCAAAGCCTGCAACCGAGAAGAAGAGATCCACTACCTCATCCTGATAAGAAATGCCTTGCGCCTCGAGCCAAAGCAGCCTCCATTCTCCTCCTGTCCGTGTCACTACTACGGGAGTTCTGCTAATTAAGATCAAAGTAATTGAGTTTCTTCACCTTTTCACTTATCAGTTACCTCTGGAGTAATTTATTCTAGTTTTTTTTTTCATCAGTGAAGGCAACTCAAGTCCTTGTGTTGAATAAGATGACTGGCCCAAACATACACCTGACATAAATACACACAAGGACTCCCAGCCATAATGTTTGCAAATTCTTCGGTTTGCATCAACTGGTCGGTGGAGACCAAGAACCATGATGGAGACTACATACATATAGGCTATATAGCCGTTTTTTGAGCACATACAGAGTACAGGACTACAGGCTACATGGCAACACTTGTCTTTGCCAAACATGTTGGAACTCACGCCGCTTGCCGTCGGGCAGATCAACGTGGAACGCCGGTGCAACTAGCCAGAACAAGCACGTACACAACTAGCTAAGCAGACAACTAGGCAGGTGCATGCTTTGGATGCGAGGCTAGCTTATGAAGCAAACTAATCTCCGACGAGTCTAATCAATCTGTAGGAAAATACACGGCAAACAGCACGCATGAGATATCCTTTTTTTCTCCTCTGCCGTAGCTTCCCTGGGGATTTTCTCCTTTATTTATAATAGCTGAATTACAAAGACTCCAACACATACACAACCACGTGAGTAGTTGCCGACTTGGACTACCAACACGTATAATACCTTGACTCTGTCTAACTTGACACATACGTTTGAAATACCTAACAAAACACTCCTCCTGTACTGAATATGTCTTCTATCTATTCTACACTCCTCCTGTACTGAATATGTCTTCTATCTATTCTAGACAAGTGTAGTCATATACCCCATAAAGGTACATGAATCAGGAGTAGAACAGATAGAAGACCAAAATGAGAAAAAGAGTTGGCAGCAGGATAGTTCCTGCTGCAGCAGCATCTGTGTTCATGCATTCAGAAGCCTGCAACCAACGAGGCAACGAGCAGGATGTATAGATGTCATCTGCCCTTTCACCTGATCAAACAAGGTTTTAATTATATCACACAAGCGACCAAGCACCATGGTTTGATATATAAACAATTTCCCATTTCCATGCACAAGATAGCTCCTAACATTTGTTTTCTGAATAACCATGCTATTATATGAGCCATGATGTAAAGCAATTGCCAATACAGAGAGGGAAACACACAAGAGTGTCAGCCAGTAGATACTAATGTTTTGCTTAGCACAGTACTAGCAGCTGTATCTTTTACCTGTCTTTCGGAGTTAAAACAGTTAAAGATTCTAAATGACATTTGTGCCATATCACATTGAGTTGAGAAGAGAACAGTGAAATTGCTCAAATGAAGGGAACAACAAGACCTGCCAGCAGTAGTACCTATAGAATGAAGCTAGAAGATGTGGCAGAGAGTTTTTTTTTTTAGTTAACGATCTCTACCTCTGATGTTCTTGTCTGTGCTTCATTCCCTGAGCCTGGTGCAGCTACTTCATGGTCTCCTCTACATCCACTGGGCTGACTAAAAATATATAGAGTGGAAACAATAGAAAGAAATAATTATGGCAGATTAGTGGGAAGAGCAACCAGACAAACAAATTAAGATCTAGGTTCGGATGAGATAATTTACCTCCTGATTAAGACGACCTGCTGGTCAAGAAGTACTGTGAAAGCATATCCCTCGCCCTGACAGCATCCTCATTTGCTAACTGACGCACTTCCCCACGATAATCCGGCTCCTCAATGCTCGGCATGGCCACATCATCCTCCATATCTATGACTATGTTATGCAAGCAGCAGCAGGCATGGATTGTAGGAACTAGAGTTTCCAGACTGGCAAGGCATGAGGTCTCTCCCTGTAGGTACTTCCATGTGTCTTTCAACCTTTCCAGCGCCTTCTGACCGCAGGTTGTGGCTGCATTGTGTCTCCTATTGAACTCCGCCTGGGAGTCTGAGAGCACTTCTTCCTGGTAAGGTGTGAGCAGCCATGGGAGAAGAGGGTATCCTGCATCACCAATTATATATTCCCCGACTTCTGATCCATCAGATGCCACCTTCAGCTTGTTGCCATTCAGCCAAGCACCCTTCTTGCACTTCTTGAAAAAATAGGATTCATGCAAAATGCTTGACTGGTTCATGCTGCTTATCGCTCCCCACCAAATGCTCCTGAACCTCATTTCTGGATCAATAACGAGCTGCAATAGGATGCTATCATTCTTCTCACGGTCCGAGTTTGGTCCAAATGGGATGTGAGTTGTACATATAACACCGCAGCAGTTATGCATATCGTAGACCTTGTCAAACATGGATTTGATCTTGTCAAATTTACTAGAGTTTGGCCACCGCAAGTGGTGCCTTCCTCGCTTCCATACAGCATCAACAAAGCTTTCGGTTACCAACAAAACGGTTGACTCGCTCACACTGACAGAGGATCCTATGGTCTCCGGTGACTCACTAGAGTACAACCTTTTCAGAGCAATGGCCACTCGCTCTTCTAAACACAGTACCCTCCCGTCGTCAAAGGTGTAGCTGTTCATATCTTTCACTGACGGAACATAAACCAAGCTGCAGATGTAGCTAAATGTTTTTCTTGTCATTTTGAAGACAGACTCAAATCTTTGTGTGTCCTCGAAACAAGTTAAGGTTCCTACATGAGAAGAAAAGATAAAAGTGATCCATAGCTTGCAAGGCAAGACCTCTCAACTGTGACAGTTAAAATAGTGAGATCTAGAAATCTTATATGAGGTTCAACTTTTAAAGATACTACTTTAATTTAAAATTTGGACACAGCCATGGGGAAAAGGTAAGTATAAAAGACATTTAGCAGATGAGAGAGTTGAGCCAAACCAACACATGACGGTGGTTGACCTGACTACCATGTATTTGTTGCCCTAGTGTCCTACCCCGGAAGGGCGTATTGCGACCGTAGAGAATATATTCAAACTCCATCATACAGTATGATTGAAAGGAAGAAAACACAGAAAACAAATAAAATAAAAGGAGCAAACAGATAAATTAAGATGAATGAGCAATGCAAATTTAATTACCTCTAGACATGAAAGCAGAGAGGTTGACATTTGTCTCCAAGTTGTAGGGGTCAGCTGTGTACAAGACATACCATTTCCTTGGGTTATCACCTTCACGTGCATATGCCTTGACATGCTCAACATGGCTGAACTTGTCCCACTCAGGGCCAGATTGTCCCGCGGCTATGGAAGCGAGCAGTGCTATGGTGCAGTATAGCTCCAAATGCCTTGGGTTTATACCTCCCATGTATTTTGGTAGTGTTTCCATCACTTTATTCGACAGCATGAGCCTCTGGAGTGCAGGAACACCCTCCAACACCTTCAGCTTTGGGCAGTACCGGATACTAAGCTTCTGCAGTCTTGGGAGATTAGTGATCCTCTCCAGGTCAAGGTGTTCATTCAGATCCAGCTCAGCCAGAGATGCAAAGTTTTCTAGGGAGATGAAACCCTGGACACAATGTATGGATAATTTATTTAAAGTCCTTGCCTGGGAGGCAAGGCCAGGAGGAAGGCACTTCAATTTGCAGCGGCTTAGCAAAAGTTCCAGCAGGACAGGAAAGGCCTGTTTCCGGCGATCTTGACGCCATGGCTGACACCGGAGTTCAGCTGGACCAGACGGCGGCGGCACCCCGCAACGACGGCGGGGATGGGAGCCGCTCGCGCACTCCCCCACGGGGGCGCAGCCGTGGTCGGAGCCGCGTCAGGGGGGAGCGGCAGGTGCTGATCCACCAAGCGGCGGCCACTGAGCACCGCCGCTCGTGCCCAGCGCGGGCACCACGTTCCCAATGCTCACGACCACAAACTACATCGAGTGGTCTCTCGTGATGAAGGTGCACCTGGAGTCCTGGGGGCTCTGGGACGCGATCCAAGGCAACGCACAACACGTGCGTGATGACAAGACGACGCTCGGCGTTCTATTCCGGGCCGTCCCCCCGGAGATGCTCGGCGTCCTCATCGTCAAGGAGACGGCAAAGGAGGCCTGGGACACGATCAAGGTAATGCGCATGGGGGTGCACCGTGTGCGCGAGGCGACCGCGCAACGGCTGCGCGCGGAGTTTGAGCAGATCACCTTCCGCGACGGCGAGACTCTCGACTCCTTTGGCATGCGGATCACTACCCTAGTCAACCAGCTGCGCACGTTGGGGGACAACGTCGACGAGGAGCGCGTGATCCAGAAGGTTCTCCGTGTCGCCCCGCCCGCTACACCCAGATCGCAGTCGCGATCGAGACGCTCCTTGACCTGACCACAATCTCGGTCGAGGAGCTGATCGGTCGACTGCGCACCACAGAGGAGCGCTGCGGTGGCGGGGCGATTCAGGCCAGCGGAGGCGGCCAGCTGTACATGACGGAGCAGCAGTGGGACCGGTCTTTGTTTGTCTAGGTCTATATGTCTGCAGGTTGGATCCTTCCGATCTAGACTTCTCTTCATTGGCGGCGGTAGCTGTTCTGGTGCGCTAGTCCTATGTGGCCTTAGCATGACGACTTGTCGACTGTCTACTATAATAACATTTTCCCGGCTCCCACGAGGGAGGGGTGTTTACGGCGGTGCGACTTCAGCTCGCTCTAGTGCCTGTAGTTGTCGCTAGGTGGTCTACGGACCTGAATGTATTTTTTACTTCTGGTGTTCTTTGTACTACCTTAATAATTAATGAATAGATCTGTTTCGAAAACAAAAATACATGACAAACGCGGAAATTAATTATGGAAACTCTGTGTTTCATTCATCATCGTATGATTACAAATACATCAATGTTACATGCTCCCATTGGAGTTTTCCTATTTTGCCTTCTGCGACTATGTTTAAGAAGTATCTGACTTGGAAGATTGCATGTAGTCCGCTGATTCCCGGTGCTTTTGCAAAGCGTCCGGTTAATTACATCTGCAGGTCAAGCCTACAGAAAACCTCCGATTAAACTGCGTGCGGTCGTCGTCGTGAAATTTGCTCATCCATGAAGCATGTGTGATGTTTGGAGAAAAGATGTAGATGGTGGTGATACGTAGGTGCGGGTGGCTTTGTTTTGCCTGAACCCAGTCACGATACGCCATCACCATGTCGGTATTTAGAACGGAATTTGTTGATGAAGATGATGACCTTTGCCTTGTCGGTGCCCAGTCATGTACCCAAGAATTCATCAAACATGGACATGTATATGTTGCTTTCGCCTCGTCGGTGCCCAGCAACGAAGTGTCCGATCCCGATTGGGATTGTGACATGTTAATGGAATATAGTGACCTGGCTGTGTTGGCACTTGGACATGATTTTGCCTAGCCTTGTCGGCACTAGACATGAGATGGATATGATGGATTTGACCATAACCTCATGGAGATTAGGCCATAGATTTGAGATAGACCATTGATAGAGCATGCCTTTTCTCCTTTATTTTACGAATCAGGGGTTGCACACCGCCGATATAGATGAAGCAATCGACGATGTATTTTTGTGAGGATTTTCATCTACTCCGCATGGGCGACGTTGATGAAGCGATCGTGCCTTGGTCGTAGGTTTCCGCATGGCCGACGTTGGTGAGACGGTCGTGCCATGGTTGTATATTTTACATGAGCGACTTTGATGAGGCGGCCGTGCCATGGTTGTATATTTTTACATGGACGACTTTGATGAGGCGGTCGTGCCATGATAAAGATTTATAGAATAGCCAAGTAGACATCATTCTTCTTCCATCACACAAAGCTCATTGATGCGGTCAGATCTTATAACTTATCATCAAGACCAATGGTTTTGGCAAAGATCAGCATGTTGATGAAGCTTCGGCGTCGTCCGCGGTCGACGAAACTTTTACGGTGAAGATTGAGAAGGGGAAAAAAGGGGCGTGGAGTTGGGAGCGTGCTTAAGGGCGAGAGCTTTGGCTGGTGTGCGTGGAGCCTGTCGGCGTGGATGTGTTTGTACCTGCGTCCTCTCCCCCCTGAACGAGGGCTGGCCTCTCGCTTTATATAGGCGCTGGCCGTGGCTCAAGGCGGTGCAAAACGCGTGCGCTTAAACGGCAAGGGAATCGTGTGCGTTTCTTCCACTTTATTATTTTTTGAACGCCAATAAAGATAGCCCTGCCTTTTTTGAACGCCAATAAAGATAGCCCTGCCATGCGGGCCTTGCTCTGTTACGTTGTAATCAAGGAAATCTGTGTACCTTGGCTGATCGTGGCAGAACTGTATTAGCAGTAGAAAAGGAAAATTAAAGGTTGCATGCATGCAACAGGTGACGTGGTACACATTAACTAGCAACCTGGCTAGCTTTGTACATGAGTATTTCCCTCTTCTCATAATTATTCCTCTTAAACCAAAAGGTAAAACTTCAAACTATTTGCACCACTGCATTCTACATGATGAACTCTACAAATAGAGTACAATATTTGATATACTATTTCTTTCATAATTTTTGGCACATGGGACCCACACGTCATAGAGTGCTGCCCTGGTATTATGAACTTTGGTACAAAAATACGTCAAACAAGATCGTAAGTTTTCTTGGAAAAAAAGGAGAGAAATAAACACATTGGTTATAGTTTTTTCTTCATGTGTCTCGGTTAATAGCGCCTCGAGTGTGGACGGAGTTTTAATAACAACAATCATACATTATGCTGCAATGAACATCCGACGAGCTAGCAGATCATCCACAAGGGCTTGCACCTCAAGACAATCTCAACTTTTTAGGTAGGGGGGGAGAGGAGGGGAGGTATTACACATTTATCATAGTATTATTCATTACACATGTACCATAGCATTATTCTTTTGATCTCCCTGGAGTCAAATCTTGTTATCCTACCCCAGATCAATGAACTGATATCTCCAACCAGAACCCCCAAACCACCCCGCATGTCCAAGCGGACAGCTCAGACAAATAAAACTCCAATTGGACCTCTCGTACTCGGTCCATTTGTTTCAACTACTCGGCAGTCGGCACCATCTAAATCCAGTCCATATGTGAGGTGGGTTTTGGAGCCTTCCGGACGTGTCCGTCATGTCAACTCGACACGCCAGGCCCATCCAAATCCTCCCAAATCGACCCCACCCTCTCACCCTAGCATGCATGCTTCCTCTCCTGTTTTATAATATTCCGGCTACTTAAGTCTTTACCTAATAATAAAGCGCCTACTGCTTCTAGTCGTACGTCGTTATCAATTTTGCAAAAAAGACCCTCTATTTCTGAGAACTCAACCCACGGTCCTATTTTAATGGAAAAAGGTTCATTTTTCATTTTTTAGAAAACCATCTGGTCTTTTAGTTAATCAACATGCGGTCCTAAATTTAAGTGAAAAGAACGATTCGCTTTCTTCAGACACCACCACCCCCGATCTTAGTTAATCAACCCGCTATCCATCTATTATTATTTTTTGGACAGGTTCAAATGCTTTTTATAAATATTCATATCTTTTAAACCCTAACTCCAATTTTGACATGTCATATATGAAAATTGATT
The DNA here is from genome assembly GCF_002162155.2 of Triticum dicoccoides. NCBI lineage: Eukaryota > Viridiplantae > Streptophyta > Magnoliopsida > Poales > Poaceae > Triticum > Triticum dicoccoides. The sequence continues at coordinate 51,696,548 of NC_041391.1, forward strand.
AGGAAAATGTAAAGAATTTAAATATGATGTAATTTTACCTCTTAATATTTAAAAAATGTTATTCAATTTTTTTTAATATTCATATCTTCTAAACCCTAACTTCAATTTTGACATTTTATATATGGAAATTGATTAAAAATGTGTAGAATATGAATATGCTGTTATTTTACATGTTAAACATTTTTAAATGCTATTTAGGGGACACCATTGATAAATAGCGCATGGTCCATCTTTCTTTCATACCGGTGTAGGTTCGGGTGAAATTAACACCTCAGCAAAATTAGTTTGGAGAAGAAAGAAACCATCAATAATCATGCATGCACGACTCGCTAAAACCTCCAGGTAAGAAAAGGTAGATTTCTCATCTTATGTGGAGAGAAAGATAGACACCTTAGAATGGAGAGAAAGAGAGACACCTTAGAATTGGCCACATTCAAGCGAGTTGTGATTGTGAGCATTGAGGCCGCTGTCGACAAGGGTGGGAAGGAAGGTAAGCAGCAACATAGATGGGATGCACGTGGACCCATTGAGGTCTTCAGTCATGATTATTCTGTTAGGGACCTGTGGTCAGTGGCGGAGGCAGCGTGTAGGCACGGTGGGCCGTGGCCCACCCAGAATTTGGAGAATTTTTTTCTACCATGTACTAATTTAGCCCAAATGATTGTCCAAAGCCCAGCCCCAGCCGTCTAGGTTTCTTCTCGCGTGTGAAGGCAGCTCCGTGCCTCCGTCTCCTCTCTGGCCATGCCGCCTCAGCGGCTCAGCCCTCACCCATCTCTCCTCCGAGCTCCAGCCACTGGTTCCCCTCCTCTCGCCGCTCGGCCCACCCACAGTCGCCGTCGTCGGGCCAGGAGAGACGAGACAGGGGCATCCGCTGCGTCTCCCGTGCGGACTGCGGCTGGATCGATCCTGCCGTGCTCGCGGCTGGCTGGACACCACTCCAGCTGCGTCTCCCTCACCACCGCCGGACCAGTACTGCGCCGGACGGCCTCAAATCATCTTCCCCAACCTCCGTTTGAACAAATCAGCAAGGTGAGATTCCAAGCTTTCCCCCAAAGTTGATGCTTTGCTGCTTCCAAATAAACTGATGCCCAGTCCAGTGTATATGAATTATGAATTGCTAGTAGTTGATGTCCAGTGGCCCAATCCAGCGTAGATTTGTACTGGTTTATATGCAATGGTCAATAGTTGATGCTTATATTGTGTAGAACTGATTAAGTATGCTGCTGCTACCAATGATGTTTTAATTTTGATATAATTGCATAGCAGAACATGAAGAGGAATGGTGCCATTCTGGACCTTTTTTGAAAACATGAAGAGAAAGCAAGGAAGATTGCTACTGAACATCACACTGAAGATATTGAAAATGCGCGGTGTCCTAATTCCCCACCTCCAATCCATTCTGATATGGACATGGATACAGATAGTGAGATCGATGTTGAAATTGAAGATGCAACGCCAAGTCTTCCATCACCCCAACAGCCAAGTGCACATGTCTTTTCAGGTGATCCTGGGAAAAGAACTCCTATTTCAGAGTATGCTTTTAATGATCAAGATAGTGTTCGAAGAAGATACATTGCAAAAACTGCATGCCGACCATATGCACATGCTTTTCAAGTCAGGAAAATCTATGGTAAAAATCGACACTTTAGTTTTGTTTGGTTTGAAAAGTACACTTGGTTAGAATATAGTGTCTCCAAGGAAGCAGCATATTGCTTTGTGTGCTATTTGTTCAAAGGGAAAACTAATGGGGGGCCTAGGGGTGATGCCTTTGTTAAAACTGGTTGGAGAAATTGGAACAAACCTGATGCACTGGACAAACATATGGGCGGTATTGGTAGTATTCACAACCAAGCTCAAGAGAAGTACAATTTATTTGTGACACCTCAAACGTCAATTGGTAATACCATGGTGAGGGTGTCTAAACAGGATCTGCGTCTTTACAAGGCTAGGCTAACTTATTCACTAAGATGCTTGAGGTTTCTTTTGAACCAAGGATTGGCATTTCGTGGACATGATGAGAGTGAAGAATCTAGCAATAGGGGAAACTTTCTTGAACTTCTAAAATGGCTTGTAGAAAATGATGAAGAAGTTGATAAGATTGTTTTGCACAATGCTCCTGGAAACTGCATCTTGACTAGTCCAACGATACAAAAACAAATTATTGAATCTTGTGCTGTGTTAACTACAAAACAAATTATTGAAGATCTTGCTGATGAGCACTATGCAATCCTAGCTGATGAGTCTAGTGATGCATCTCATAAAGAGCAACTTGCTATTTGCATACGTTATGTTGATAAAGTTGGAAAGGGGTGTGAGAGGTTTCTTGGAGTTGTTCATGTTGCCAACACAACTTCCTTGTCACTTAAAGCTGCAATTGAATCTTTGCTTACCGATCATCATTTGACTCTTACTCAAATCCGTGGGCAAGGATATGACGGGGCTAGCAACATGAAAGGGGAGATTAAAGGGTTGAAAACATTGATCATGAAAGAGTCGCCTTCTGCTTATTACATTCATTGCTTTGCACATCAACTTCAATTGGTTCTTATTGCCGTGGCAAAGGGAAATGAACCATGTAAATGGTTTTTTGATCATGTTTCTTACTTGCTGAATATTGTTGGAGTTTCTTGCAAGCGTCATGACATGCTTCGAGATGTTAGAGCTCAAAAGGTTTTGGAAGCACTTGAAATGGGTGAAATTGAAAGTGGAAGTGGGTTAAATCAAGAGATGGGATTAGCTAGACCCGGTGATACTCGGTGGGGTTCTCATTTTCGAACCATTCTGCACATTATTACCGTGTACCCCACAATACTAGAAGTACTTGATACTATTGGAAAAGATCCTTCACAAAGTGGTGAGTGGACAAGAATATGTGCAGTGGCTTTTGCCTTGGAGCCATATGACTTTGTTTTCAATCTTCATGTGATGCTTGTTATTCTTGGCCACACTAATGAGTTGTCTCAGTCATTGCAAAAGAGAGATCAAGATATTGTTAATGCAATGGCACTTGTTAGTTTGGCAAAGAATAAAATGTGACATATGAGGTCTCATGGCTGGGAAGAATTTCTTGCAAAGGTGACATTGTTTTGCAACAAACATGGCATTGAAGTTCCTACACCGGAGGATAATTATGTGCCTCATGGAAGATCACCTCGGTATTATGAAGTGCAAACAAATGATGATCGTTATAGAAGAGAAGTATATCTTGGTATCCTTGATCAAATCATTCAAGAGCTTGACAATAGATTTGATGAGGTTAATATGGAGTTGCTTATTTGCATGTCTGCTTTGAACCCCGCCAATTCATTTGCTTCTTATGATGCACTCAAGGTAATGAAACTTGCTGAATTCTACCCCCAGGACATATCAAGCATGGATTTGGTAAGGCTTGAATTCCAACTTGATACTTTTATTGATGATATGAGACAAGATGATAGGTTCAGATCTGTGCGTAATATTGGTGAACTCTCTGTTATGCTTGTTGGTACAAACAAACATGTTCTCTATGATTTGGTCTACATGCTTATCAAATTGGTATTGATCTTACCGGTGGCCACAGCGAGTGTTGAAAGAGTATTTTCGGCAATGGATGTAGTGAAAAATAAGTTGAGAAATAGTATGAGTGATGATCTCATGAATAATTGTTTAGTAACATTCATTGAGCGAGATGTGTTCTTGAAAGTAAGCGAGGAAGACATAGTTGAAGATTTCATGGCAAAGGAACGTCGTAGAGTTACTTAGTGTTATAGTTTCTACATGCCTACATATTTGTATCTTTCATGTAAGACTATTTGTATTTGCAACGTTGCAAATTTGGAATATTTGGGAACTATAATGTTGTCTGACTTGATTGGGCTATTTGTATTATATTTTTGCCAACTATTGTATGTATGACACTTGGATTAGGTAGAATTTTTTTAGGTGTGCACACCCACCATTTCATTCCTGGCTCCGCCACTGCCTGTGGTATATTTTTTCCCGTTGCAATGTACGTGAATAATAAATGGGCTATTACTTCTGGCGGTTCGTCACCAAAATTGCCTCAAAAGTTGCAAAAAATTACCCACTGATGCCACATGTAACTGATAAAAAACGTTTCACAGGAGAATCCCCACCTGGCACGGCCCATGCAGTACAAACCTTCTATAATGTGCTCTGCATGCTGGGAGAAAACACAACATGTCTATTTGTTCTGGCCCATGTCCAGGCGCCCTGTTTTTAAAATTTCGTTTTTTTATATTTCATTCTCTTTTCTGTCTTCTTTTTTCTACTTTAAAGAATTTGGGACTTGATAAATAGTTCCAAAACTAAAATAAATGCGAATTAAAAAAAACAACTTTTCATAATTAATAAAACTTTGTGGATTGAGAAAATGTTCACGACTTCTAAAAAACTGCTCACATATTGAAAAAATATTTGCAATTTTGAAAACAAATCAGGAAATAAAAATATTCATGATTTTTAAAGAAGTTCATGTATTAAAAATGTTATTGAAATTTAAAAAAATCACCAATTCAAAAAATGTTCATGAATTGAAAAATATCCTAAGAATTCAAAAACTGTTTGTGACTTATAAAATAGATTATTGATTCATAAAATGTTCTCTGATTCAAAAATGATCATGCATTTCAAAAAATGTTCGTTAAATAAAAAAAATCGGGAATTTCAAACATTGTGTCACAAATTTTAAAAAACAATGTTTATCGATTCTAGAAATGTTCGCCTATTCAAAAAAAATGTTTTAAAAATTTCACAATTTTTAATTTTTTTGCAAAGAGTATCAGATGATTGTGAATTAAAAAATGATTGAAATCCCCCAAAATAAATCACGAAATTGCAAAGTGTTCATGATTTCAGATATGTTCATGAGTTTAAAAAAATGTTCATGATTTTCAAACGAAAATGAGAGTGATAGTGTATCTAGGTGATGCAGCAAAATGTGGTCATGGCCATCGGATATTATGATTTTTTTTCCTTGCAAAGCACGGGCCGTTTTACTAGTAACTATAATATTCCAGCTAATATATTTTAGACATACAACTACTTTAAAACTACAAATTTGATATAGAAAATTGAGGTGAAATCCTATCCACATTTGTAGTTTTCTAGTGATGTCATATGCTGGTGCAGATTGTTGTGTTGAGTTACCACAGCTCTCATTTTTCATAAACTGAAGCAATACATGTTGAGTTTTTAGGCTAAAAAGCCAAGTTGATGCAAACCTACAATTACGATCAACTTCATAGTATATATGATGCATTCCGTTTTAGAAACTTCAGTCATGGTCAATCACAGGAAATGCAGACGTATGCAAAAATGCAGAGATTTCGAATTAGCAAAACTAGGGATCAAAGGATGAATGAATGGATGCGGTGTTAGTGTTACTGTTACCCGGCAGCGGCACGGCTTCGGTGTTGCCATGGATCGAACACGGTGGATCCGTGGCTGACGGTGCAGATGGCAGCGATGTTGCAAGGCCTGCCCACGCGACTCGGCGGCGGCGGCCGTACTGGAAACCATCTTGTATCTTCTTAAATGCATCGACTGTACAACTGTTGTTTCCCCTCAAAAATGCAATGTATGCTAGAGAGAAATGAGCACTGAAACAGAGAAACACTACACCAGCTAGAGAGAAGCAACAGCCCGGTGAGCTGTAGCAAACGAGGCACCAGCTAGAGAAAAATACATTATGATATTATAACACTGGAAAGACGACAGGGAAAAGGAAAACGCAAAACCACAATGAACTGAATTAGACCGACTGTTGTACCAAAGAAATGCTCGGATTCCAATCGAATTAGCAAACCTGAGAATTGAACAACGACAAATGTGTGGCGCCGCTCAACTAAAACTTGTCCTCCATAAGTCGGCTCAACAAGTGCAGGGAGAGTTGTAAATTTTGGGCTGGAGCGATCTTCGAACTAGGGTCAGAGTTACATTGATGGCATTGCACTTTAGGTGCACTTTGGATATGCCATCTGTGCTTTATATCCATCTAGTGAATACTGAAGAAAGAAGAAGCAGAAGAAACACCATGCAACATTTCCTCTCTGCACCACTATTTGCAGTGCTACATTCTCAGGAGGTGTATTTGGTTTTCAATTCACCACTAAAGAGGTGTGTTTGGACTCCCTGCCAATATGTTTGCAGGTTATTCAGTCTGCACCAAACCAACTGATGGATGGAAATTACACATAGTTTCCACATACCTATGTTACATTGTCGGTTTTCCGATACAGAATACATGACGACAAAGTAGATAGATGACCAAACTTAAAACAACGTTCAACTTTAGTTCAGTCTGCACCATCAAAGCAGTTTGCCAAGGCTGCTCTGCACTCATGCATTTAAAGGCTCCACTCCGCAGAATGACCAAATCAGGGCTCAAGGCTTCCCTTCCACCTGATCAAATCCAGGTTTTAGTTGTATCAGATAAATGTCCATTTAAAGGCACCAGGATGTGATATATCAACAATTTCAATTTCCATGTATAGCAGATATAGCTGCTTAACTTTATTTTGTCTGAATCACATTGCTATTAAACGAACCATCAACTAGACCACTTGTCGGTACAAAGAGGGAATACACAAGAATCTCAGTTAATAGTTACTGATGTTTTCTTTCATTACTTACTTACTTACTAAGCCTTTTGTCCCAAACAAGTTGGGCTAGGCTAAATATGAAACCCTTTTACGAGGACTTTCCAGGAGGTCACCCATCCTAGTACTACTCTCGCCCAAATGGGTTTCATACCCAAAGGACTAGCTAGTTTTTACAAAGTTAGTACAAAGTTGGGTCATCTATTTTGGAACAGAGGGAGTATGTAACTAGTGTAAGCAATGGAGTCAATCAGTTTAATGATTCTCACTGAGATTAGTGCATCTCAAAAAGACAAACCAAGAACAAGAGAACTGAGAAATTGCTTAATGGAAGGATTAACAATACTCTGAAGCAGAGAGTGCTAGCAGCAGTACCTAGAATAAAGATGTGCCATCTTCCTCTACCGTTCTTGTCTGCGTTCCTTGTGCCTTGCCTTGATCCCCTGAGCCTGATGAAACTACTTCATGGTCCTCTTCTGCATCCACTACGAACAGAAGAAGGATGGAATCAACATATATGGATGGAAGGTACAAAACGGATCAAACAAGACAAATTAAGATGAAAGAGCAATGCTGAATTACCTCTCGACATGGAAGACCGACTGACATTTGTCTCCAACTTGTAGGGGTTACCTGTGTATAAGACGTACCATTTCCTTGCATTATCTCCTTCACGTGCATAAGCCTTGACATGCTCAACATGGCTGAACTTGTCCCACTCTAGGCCAAATTGTCCCACGGCTATGGAAGCGAGTAGTGCTAAGCTGCAGTATAGCTCCAAATGCCTTGGTTTTATACTTCCCATGTATTCTGGGAGTGTCTCCATATCTTTCTCCGTGAGTATGAGCCTCTGGAGTGCAGGAACACCTTCCAACGTCTTCAGCTTTGGGCAATCTTCAATGGTAAGCTTCTGTAGTCTTGGAAGATTAGTGATCCTCTCCAGGTCAAGGATTTCATCCAGTTCCAGCTCAACCACAGATGGAAAGTTCTCTAGAGAGATGAGACTCTGGACATAGTATATGAATAATTTATTCAAAGCCTTTGCCTGGGAGGCAAGGCCAGGAGGAAGACGCTTCAATTTGCAGTGCTTTAAAACAAGTTGCTGCAAGACAGGAAAGGCTTGCACTTGCTCCTCCCACTCCCACTTCTCCCATTCCACCATTCCTAATAAATTCATCGTTTGCAATCTAGGAAATGCGGGCACCATCTGGGAAGGACGAGAATTGTGGTGGTGGTAGGGTTGCAGGAATTCAGGTCCAACACACTTGATGGCTGGAGCACGATTGAGCTGAATGAACTCTAAACAGGGGAGCTGGAACAAGCCATCAGGGAGTTGTGTGGAGCAAGCTAGGTTACCCATGAACAGAATCCTCAAGCTCTTGAGGGGCACAACTGATGACGACATCATCCACCTTGGAAGGGATCGGCCAAAATATCCTTGGATGTCCAGAGCTTCTAACCAGGGTGGAGGGCAGAGCTCATCAAACACCTGCTCGATCTGTTGTTGCTCTTCCTCAGAGACACCATCTTCCTCTTTAATCAATCCATCATCTCCCAATATACAACCACAATTTAAGGATAGATTAGTAAGATGCACCTTGTCGCCAAGCTTTGCCATTGCTGCAGATGAGGAAGCAGTTACATTCTCCAACCCATCCATTTGAAGCATCTTGAGCTGAGAAAGAGGACCCAACTCTTCCACACTACACCAATCACCATCCACCTGCGCTGGAAACCCACATACTATCCTCAAGTTTGTTAGAGCACAAAACCCCCTAGGTATGCCTTTAATACTTGTTGCATGGAAGTTAAGGTACCTTAGCTGCTCTAACTTTACAAAGCTATGCGGAAGTTTCACAAACTGTTTGCATCCTCTGAGGCTAATGTACTGCAAGAATTTCATCTTTCCAATGCTATCAGGCAGACTAGATATATCACTGTTTTCTAAGGACAAGTACCTCAGGTGCTTGAGCTCATGCAAAGATTCAAGCAATTCTACAACATGTGCAGAATCTATATATAAAGTTCGTAGGCATGGAAAATGAACTAATGAATCACCAGGCTTGATATTTATATAGCCAGCTAATATTAGTGCCCTTAATGTATTTTGAGCTTGCAAAGAGCTCCAGTCTAACCCATCTGATTCTGATGCTTTGCTTTCTAGAGATAACCGAAGAAAGTCGCGTGCACTAAGTTTACTAACAATATTAGTTTCTCCATTGTGAGCTGCTAGTACCTCATCTCTAGCCACAAATTGAGCAAATGAGCGTACAACATCATGCATGTTGCAAACCTCTTGATCAACATACCCTGTATTTGGCACGATAAGATTCCTCAGTATCAAATCCTTATAGTATTTTCTTCCTAGTTCTTCTAAGTCATCTGAGGTCCCATGAAGAAATCCTTCACTAATCCACATGCCAATGATTTCAGGGCTAAAAAACACTGCAGTTTTAGGGAGAAGGGAGTAATGCAGAAAGCATTGTTTGGCACTAGAAGATAAATCTTCATAGCTTAAATATATTGCATGATTTAGCTCTTCGGGCAGTCCAGATATTGACCATATAGAATCATCCAGAACCATCTCCCACTCACGGAGTTTTCTGTCCTTCTGACACAAGAGCCCTCCCATTACTTTGACAGCAAGAGGCAAACCATCACATTTTGCTACAATTTGCACTCCAATATCCTTGAGCATATCAATTTCACATTCATCTCTCTGACTTGAGATTATCTGCAAGCAGTTGAACTTATAGTCAATAAGGAGTGGTTTTCATTGAGAGAGAAAATAACAATTTAATAACTGCTAGTGTCAACTCAATATTAGTCAATAAAAAGCTAGTGGAAATAATAGACTCATGAAAGATTGGTTACTGTATTGCCTAAGTTAAACTATACGGAAAAAGGGTTCCCCCCCCCCACCCCCCACCCCACTTTGTATTACAAAGCAAGCAACACCGATCACATATCAATTGATGGGGCGAGAAGCACAACAAGCCCAAAAGAAAAGAGAAAGAAAAAGGAAGAAGCAAATGCCAACAACGGCAGCTTCACAAAGCGCGGATGACCCGCCACCGCTACGCCCTCCGGATTTGACCCACCACAGTCCATGGTTCCGATCCGCCGCGTAGCAAGCAGTACCTCCAAGAAGGAATGCGATGTTGATGACGTTGCTGCCTGGACATGTCCTAGGGTTTCCCCCGACACGCGGAGGGGAGTGGGGGCTGGATACCACCGACACCCTCCAGGAAGGAATGGTGGCACCCGCGGGTGTCACCGCATCGGAGCCGGAAGAACCGGCAAGGATTTCTCCCGCACTCCAAACCCCACCGCCCAACCGGGCCGGCGCCAACCAGCCAACTCACTGCCCACGAGCATGCGTCACCACGGTCTTGACGCCACCCACGCCGCCTCACTGAGATCACTAGCACGAGGCCAAAAGGACAGAAAGAGAATCACCAGGCATTGGGAGCAGCAACACCGGAGCCGCGCGGGAGAGAACCATCTCCACCACCGTCATGCGGGAGGCCCGTGCCTCTAGTATCATCGTGGTCGCCGTTCGAACACGGCAGCAGGGCATACCAGACCACCCCTGGCCTGGCCAGGCCCAAATCGGACCAGCTAAGCCCCGTCGGCCATGCTGTAGTAGGTCAGCGCCAGCGCCGCCAGCACCCACCCGCCCATCGCTGCTCTCTCGCCTCCCGAAAGCCACACCGCCGACACGCCCCGTTGCCGGCTTGCCCAGAACCAGATGGGGCACAAAGGGCCCAGATCTGGGCCGAGCAGGCGCCACTAGATTGCACAGCCGCGCCACCTCACTGCGTAGCAAATCACACGCGACCACGACAGGGCACCCCGCCGCCGCCTAGGAGCACCCCAAGGCGTCGCTCCGCCCCACGTCGGCGTGTCACCAAGAGGG
>NC_041391.1:51707474-51712119 GCF_002162155.2 Triticum dicoccoides
AGGGATGCGACCGGTCGCAAGAGAGGGGGAATCTACTGGTCTTGCTTGTTTTCAGCATCCTAAATTGAACTATCAAGTGAATGAACGGGTAAGCGGGATGTTGCCCTCAATAGGAATGCCTATCATGTGAGTGACTATTATAATAACATGCTCACGCAGAAGAAATGTTAAGTTTCTTACTCCTAAGTCCTAACCACAAGATGCTTAGTTTAATCTATCATCTCAAAGTAGAAGATTCAAAGTACACCTGTTGGTGGGCCTGGGCACACTTTAGTATTGTCCTACCGATTACTACGTTCACATGGCAGGCTTAATGTGGATTTATGAACATGATGGAAATGGAAGAACAATACCACTGTTTTTCACCTTTGATAAATTGAAGAACATTTATATGATCCTAACTATCAGTTTTGTTTGGACTTGCATTTTAGGTGGATACTACGTTTATTCAAAATTTTAGCTTTCTAAAAGGGGAACAATGCCAAAAAGGGGGAAAAACTCTTAGGGAAACACTAGCAAACAAATATGAATTAATTACTCCCAGATGAACTATATTCGGAAAACGATACATGAGATCTGGTATTGTCCAACTTCCATCAACCTAAATTCGGTACCTAGGTTGAACTATATTGTGCCTTCTATACACACGATACACATGCGGTTATAATCTCAAAGAATAAGTATACGTAGTGTCTATGTTGTATGAGTCCATGTAATAATCTCAAAGAATAATACACAAAAGAGTGTACCCAATTATTATATCTCTACCCCAAATTAAGCATGGAGTTCAGTTACGCACCTGTTTCTTGAGCAATGACCAGGCATCCTCCTCCTCTAATTTGTCCACATGGTGGTAGGGAAGCACAACTTTCATCCTTCGAGCTATTGTTTCATCTCTAGTAGTGACGAGGATTCGGCTACCTCTAGCCACAACATTAGCCAAGGGTGTTTTAAGTACATCATCCCATGCTTCATGGTTCCAAACATCATCTAGTACCAAGAGCAACTTCTTCCCTTTCAAGGTACCGGCAAGGATTGGCTGAAGCACAGCCAATGCCTTATCACCACCATGTACTCCCCCGGCTTGTGTGATGATTGTCCTGAGCAACTCAACCTTGTCGAAGTCCTTGTTGATGCTCAACCATATTGTCTTGTCGAAGTTGGCATTCATTATTTCGTCATTGAAGATCTTCTGGGCAAGAGTGGTCTTACCGATCCCGCCGAGGCCAACAACAGCGAACACCATGATATTGTTGTTGTTCTCTTTTTCAGTCAGCATCATCTCAACCAACTTTCTTGTGTCTTGTTCGATCTTCTCTCCGACTACCCCCGATCGATCGAACTCCCCTGAGGTCTCACGTCTGGTATCACCAGAATGAGAGACATGGACCTTGCTGCCACGATCCTCATAGGAACCAAGAGGGATGAAGCTGAAAGCAGCGCTTTGCTCCATGATGGTGTCGAGCCTCTTGTTGAGCGCCTTGATGCGGATGCCAATGTCGTGGGCATGGGAGGGATTTCGCATGCAGAAGAGCAAGGGGTTGAAGCACCCCACATCTTTAGTGTACGGACCACGCTCCATAGCCTTGAGCTGGCAGAGGTCGAGGATGTCGGCAGCTTCATACATGGCACGCTTGAGCTGGGCCACCCACTCTTGCACGCTCTTGTCGGTGATGTTTCTCCTGTCAGCGTCGGCGAGGAAGTTTTTGAGACCCCCAAGCTTGACATCCATCTTCTCGATCTCGTCTTCAACTCCAAGCAGCATGTACACCTCTTCCTTCACCATCTCCGTAAGCATGTTTTGCACATAGGATGCAAAAGCATCCAGGACCATCGTCATGTTCGCTGCTTTTTGCTGTAACAAAGACAAACCAACGTATCATCTTCGCCGCTCGCTGTAGCTAATTAAAATGCATGAGAAACAACATAAATAGGCAAACTCAAGGTGCCCTGATCGATAGATGCAAGCAAAAGGCCAGCCCAGCATAACAGAGGATCCAAAATTACCTTCAAGCTTAATGGATGTTGGGTCCTGCTGCTCGTAATCGTAAAGGGCTAGCGAGAAAGGACGGAGCACTGTGTGTATATAAAGCCAAAGGGAAATTGGCTGTCTGACGCGCTGTGCATCTCTGTAATAATTTTACTAATATATTTAGCCATCGTGAACAGATCCATCTACATATATGCTATATGTTGGGTCGTCTTGCTTAGTCTCTATAATTATATACTATTTCCTCCGCAAAGAAATATAAGAGCGTTTATAGATCACTAACTAACACATCGTGAACAGATCCATCTAAATGCTTTTATATTTTTTACAAAGGGAGTACTAACTAACACATCGTGAACCGATCCATGCACATGCTATTTCCACAAATGACGCTACATCCAGTTCTAACTGATTAATTAGCGACGCCAGATCAGTCCGAAAGTCAGATGTGTTGAGGATGCGTGCACTCGCACGACGCCGAATTGTCAGCTTGATAGCTTGCCATGACATTGGAAGATGAGCTCCACCAGCCTTAAGCAAGTATAAATCATTAGATTGATTTGTTCGTAGGCAGCTAATTTGCTGTCAAATGGTACAACGGACACCACCTGTAATCTAACATTATAAGAAGCCAGCAGTCAGCAAACCAACCTGTGGTTGGATGGTTAGAGGGACTGTGGTATCCTAACCCATCAGGATTTAAATCCTGGTGCTCGCATTTATTCCTGAATTTATTTCAGGATTTCTGGCGATGCGCATTCAGTGGAAGGAGACGTTCCCGTCGACGATGAGGCACCTACGGTGACTTCGTAAATCTCAAGATGATATGCCGGCTTAGTCTTTCGAAGGTGCTCATAGGGGTAGGATGTGCGTGTGTGCGTTCATACGGGTGAGTGTATGCGCGTATATATGAGCGCTTTGTGTCTGTACTGATGTTCAAAAAAAAGCCAGCATTCATCGTCACCAACTAATTAGTGGAAGTTTAACCTTCACTAAAAAACTGGTGAAGTGTTCTTTACTGTAACTTTTAATTGTACAAGATATATTCCTTAGGATTCACTCAAGTCAAGTCTATATTTGTATGCTTTTTCTTTTGTATGAGCCACCTGCCCCATCAGCAAACCAAGAGTATTTGACAAAAAAACTACCACATTTCATGTCATCGTTCTACAGAACTATCGCATTTTGAAAAATGACCAAAAACTCCAGATTAGTACTAATTTTATGACAAAAAACTACAAAGTTGAGTTGATGACCGTTTTTATAATTTAAACTTGTTTATGACATGCGGGAGCTGACATGGCGGGAAAGTCAACTCCATTTATTTTGACTGCTACGTTGACCGTTATTATAGGTGGGGCCCACACATCATTCTTCTTCCTCCTCTCTCTCTCCCTCTGGCATTTTAACAAATACCTCATGTGCATCATCTGGTAAGGGAGCTCGTCGTCGCCACCTCATATCACCCTCACCCTCCCGACCTCCGCGCGGCCCCTCGACGGGCAGGTGTAGGTGTCCCTCACCCTGGCCGCCACGCTCGCCTTCCTCTCCCTCTGCTCGCTGCTCCGGGCCAGCCTCCGCCCCTTGCTCTGCATCGACCGTCTCCGCCACGACACGAACGAGGTGCACGCCGGCTACACCGCGCAGCTCAACCACTCCTTTCGCGTCCTCGCCTGCTTCCTCCTGCCCTGCTCCCTCGCTGGCGCCGCCTATAAAGGTCTACTGGTACTGGCCCGCCGCGCCCTTCCAAAATACTCGCAAACCAAGGGTTCATCATCAAATGTCTTCTTGATATTTCATTATTTCATTTTCCAAAATATGAAGTTATCAATAGCTACAAAGTTTATTGAAATGCACTATAGAGATTAACAATATTCACTAGTACAAAGCATAGTATCCTAGTCGCACGATCGAGCAAGTTGCTGCAGTAAATTCCCAACCGACAGACTTAATCCTCACCTGCAGCGGTTATAATCAGAAAATTGACTGTAAAAAATAACCGGCTACAAAATAAGGCATTACAGTCGGAAAAAAAAGAAACCAGCTGTTCTTTTCTTGCAGTCAATCCCTACGGTCCTTTATCAGTTCAAAAAAAGAGCAATCGACTCCAACTTCAACTCAGAAAATTAGTATGTACTACTAGTTAGTTGCAAGAGGGCGCAGTGGTGAAGTCCTCCCCACTTGTGCCAAGAAGTCCTGGGTTCGAACCAACCTCTCTGCATTGCACTTTGCAGGGGTAAGACTAGGTTCCTATAATCTCTCCCCAGACCCCACCTTGTGTGGGAGCTTCTATGCACTGGGTCTGTCCTTTTTACTACTAGTTAGTTGCAGCAGAATGATGAGAAAGTCAGATCTGTTAGGGGTGCAGGTGCGCATCATGCTGACATGGTGAATTGTAACAAAAGTAGAGACTGAAGATCCCCGAGCCAATTTCTGCAACATCATCACCAAGCGGTGTCTGACTGTCATCATTGGTGGAAATCAAAATGTGTTATTCGTGATTGTGGGTTGCTATACCTTTAATTGAACAGTAGTGACAGAGGAAATGGACCTAATGATTGATGTTGCTTAAGTATATTCAGAGATGTCAGTGCTGCATTCTACAAACAGTGAATTTGGGTACTTATGAATACATTGTTATGATGCTGGAACGAA
>NC_041391.1:51712602-51758386 GCF_002162155.2 Triticum dicoccoides
AACTGCCACTTTCAGTCGAGCACAGCAAGCTCGGATGTACCAACAAAATGCACAGGTTCCGAATTAGCAAAATTAAGGATCAAAGAGTAAATGAAACAAATGCAACGAGAACAGCCTATCTAACGTTATCATATTAGGTAGCCTGTCTTAGTCTCTATAATTATACTAACGCGCACATTGTGATCAACGGATGTCGGATCCATCCACATGCATGCTACATTCCACATACTAAATGACATGTTGAGTCTTGGATTATCCCTCGGATCGAACTGTTAGCTGGCAGCTAGCTGGTGAACGGTATAATACTACTACCTCCTATCCATATTACTTGTCGTCAAATGAATGTATCTAAACGTATTTCAGTGTTAGATACATTCATTTGAGTGACAAGTAATATTAATTGGAGGGAGTACAATTGATGCCGCTTCTAATATATATTAAGAAGCAAGCCGAAACCAGCAGCCAGTTGGTAAAACAAACTGTACTTGTATGTTAATCAACATCATGGCAAGGGAAGATGAGCCACGCTAGCTTTGACCAGGTATAAATTAATCATCAGAGCCTGCAGGCATGGATTATTCATCAAACCGGTCTGTTGGAAGATAGCTAGCCAGTGAACAGTAAAATACAATTGATGTTGATGCCTTACCTAATATCAAGAAGTGAGCAGTCACCAGCAACCAGTTGGTAAAGGAAAATTGTGCCTAAGATACATGTTCTTTATTACTCAGTAGTCAGTACTTACCCGAGTCAAGTTTAGACCCGTATGACCTTTTTTTTGTATGAGCCACCCGCCCCATCTGCAACCCAAAGGTTCATCATTTAAAGTCTTACTGAAATTTCTTCTTTTCAGTTTTTCACTCTTGAAATATGAGAGTTGTGAATTGCTACAGAATTTGTTGAAATACATACAGGAAAGCACTATGATATTTACTACTCCCTCCGATCTAAAATAAAGTGTCATGGTTCTAGTTCAAGACTGGATCAGAGGGAGTATATTATTAGATTTACACCCATTCAAAATGCACTCATTAATTAACAACTTTCTGAGATATACTATATCTATTCCTGGTGAATGTAGATATGCTATTCTACTCCTAGCCTCCTAGGTTTTATAACTTTCTTTGTTTTCTTTCTTAAAATACGAACCTGATCAACTTGTTCAAATATAGAAACTGAGGACTCGTAGCAATAGCAAATCACACCTAATTTAATCATACACCAAATAATGCAGAGATCAGGTGGTGTGGTTTACTCTGAACTTTCTGTTTGTTCAGAAGCTAGCCATAACCAAAAGACTTTGTGATCCGGTTTGATGGTTTCACATTAGCCTAATTTGCTGCACAACACCTTATACTATACTAAAGGCCTTTCTGGTGGGCGTCCCACTTGGAGTAGGAGGAAGTAATACCTGCTGCCTCCCACTTGGAGTTGAAGAAGATAGCACATAGATTGCAAAGAAAATATATATTTCTGTTCAGAGAGATTAGGCCGTGAGAATACTAGATACAAATGAGAGCTAGAGAGCAAGAATGGAGAAATGACCATGAAACAGAGAAAAATAATAGCTAGAGCCTAGAGAGAAATGAACATGCTATTTGTGCCAATGATGCCTCGGTAATAAGAGAGAAACAAGTTGGCAGCTATGAAGCAAAAGGCTTCCCATTAATTCGAAAACTGAGGTAACTTTCTGCTATATATATGTCACGGTTAGACGATCTCATTAGGCACAGTGAACTTGCCTGAGGTTCTGATAATTTGACTCATGGCAATTTCCTGGGACTTCTTACAAGGCAATCCCAGCACTCCTGGAATTCTTTGACCGTGCCTGAAACTGTTTCACCATCTGCATAACCTCAAAGTGCCCAGTTTTCTGCCATATCCGACTGGCAACTGATGTGACCGGTAGTAGATGAGGCACTAATATCTGGGCTGCAGAAATTCAAGACTGGGATCCCTGGGTCAATTTCTGTACGATCCTCATCAGGCACTGTCATCAGTGGGAATCAAATCATTTTTGCTTGACTGTATGGTTGGTGTACTTACTTCTAAATAGTAGTGACGGCAGAAGTGGACTTTAATGGTTGGTGTTGTCCAAGTAATTCAGAGATGTACAAATACATTATTATGTCGCTGGAATTAATTAGTACTATGTAAACATAAACTCAGGCACTCCCAAAGATGTTTGACAGCCCGTAAACCGAAGATGGTAAAAAATATATGCAAAAACAGCTGATTAGACGGATGCTTTCAGTGATGATTAGGCAGTGAGGAACGAATTAGCAAAATCAAAGGGTGAATAGAGAGAGCCTGAGTGCGGATGCGGTTTTACCCGGCGGCGCAGATGGAGAGGCGACGGTGGCAGGTGGCTGACGGCGCAGATGGCAGCGGCGTTGCAAGGCCTGCCCCGCCCGTCCCCGAGCATCGGCAGCCTCCCAATGCCAGGACCCTTCGGAGCGGCGCCTGTCGGTGACATAGGCAGCCTCCCAATGCCAGGACGAAGGAAAATGCTGCGCTGTCCCCCGCCCTATTCGCCGCCGGAATGAGCCGCCGGAATGTGTCAACTCCACCGCACTGCCCTCCTTTGGCTGGCGCATCCATCGGACCTGACCAGAGTCGCTGTGACGGCGCCGCCGCCCGCGACTTCCCGCCGTCCTCGGGCCGGCAAGGGCAAATCGCAGCCACGGCGGCAACCCCGTCCAGGCCGACGTCGGGTGCTCCGAGAAAGAGGCGGTAGCCCAGCCCCAGCCCGACAGACCTCTGGTCCGTGCAGGTGGTATAGGGCTCACAAACTAGCCCTAGTCAGCCCGCAAACTAGCAAATGCATTCGAAGAAAGTAAAATGAATAAATAAATACTTCCTCCGCCTCAAAATATAAGAGCGTTTTTTTACATCAGATAAGAGTGTTTTTGACACTAAATACTAGTGTAGTAAAAAACGCTCTTATATTATATTATGAGTTGAAGGGAGTAAAATAAAACAGCTGATCTAGTTGATTTTAAAATCGCATGGATGATGTGTTCCTCTTTTGTATGTTTACTTCCTAATAAATGTGTAGTCATGTGTGATTTTTCCTTACATGGTTTTGAGGTCTTGGGGTGGTCGCCTGGGTTGCCCTGTCATAGGGAAAGACCAGGGGTGTATGCCACTAATGACCACACTTTTCAATGGTGGTTCTGATCCGAAGCATCTGCTATTATGATGACCCCATATATACATGAACTTGTGAACTTATTGGACAATAAGCATGGAAAAATATGGATACCCAATTCCCTTCTCATGATAAGATAGTTGCACATTTTTAAAATCCGGAACTCTGATATGATGAAAGTGCAACTGAGAAATAATTTGGGGCAGAGAACATGAAAGGAATCGCATGTAGGATTTTGGTTACGGCAGCTCCTTAGCGTAGAATAGAATGTAAAACACCTGAAGTGCAATCGTATGGGCCAGCCAATTTACCTCCATGCAAGACTCCTTCGCTTCCCAAAAGATCGACGTAGTCCTTCACTCCCGGAAACCTTCAACTCATGCTCGCCCAAAATGACAAAAAATCAGTAGCTCCTCACTTCCGGAAAAACAACATGATTTTTGGCAGATTCAGACAACTGTTGGTAAAATAAAAAAGAATTCAAGGATTTTTTTAATGTGGCACAAACTATTTTCTTTTAAAATATTTCCAACAAATGTTCACAACTTTGGAAAAAGTTTCAAATCAAATTGGGAATTCAAATGTTTTTTACAAACATAAAAATGTGCTCATGAATTCGAAATTGTTTGCAAATTTTTATTATATTTTTTCACAAGCATGAAAAAATGTTCTTTGATTTTGAAACTTCAAATTTTAAAAAAATGTTCATGAATTGAAATGCAAAAGGTGAAATATAAGAAGAAACAAAAAGGAAAAGAACTAAAGAAAACCCGTTACAACCAAAGAGAACACAACAAAAGGGAAAACGCAAAAAAATATATACCCAATAAAACGGCGCAGTCCTTCACACTAGGAAACTGCCAGCTGATGTTCGCTCTTCGCTTTAGCTAAACTCCGGTAATTGATTGATTTAAAACAATATTTGTAAAATAAATATCCACGAAATTTTAAAAATTGTTCAAGATTTCTTCAAAATGTTCACAAATATTTAAAAAATATTTAAGTATTTTAATATTAACTTTACAAAATACTCCCTCTGTCTCAAAATAAGTGTCTTAACTTTGTACTAGCTCTAGTACAAAGTTGTACTAAGCTTGAGACAGTTATTTTGGGACGGAGGGAGTATAAAACTATTCATCAATTTGAAAAATGTGAATTTTAAATTTTTTTCGTGAATATGAAAAAAAATGCTCACGGATTTTATTTATTTTTTCATAATTACCAGAAATTTTTCTTGAATTCTGAAAGTTCATTAATTTTCTGTATAGTTCCTGGATTAAAATGGGAAAATTAAAAATGAAGAAGAAAAAAAACAGGAAAATGAAAAATAAAAGAGAATAAAACCGTTAAAACCAACAAAGAAAACGTAGCAAAAAGGATATAAGAAGGCAGAATCTTCCTGGAGGCAGGAATAACTATCCAGTACATGGGCTGGCCCATTGCTGTCAGGCGTGTGCTTTTTGTACATAAAGAACTCTATCCTACGCGACGGATGGGAAATAGGATTATCCGTTGGTCGAACTATTTTAAAAGAGGAAACTCGAGTTGCACATTTCTGAAAAATGTGCAGAGACGACCAAACACCCATGAACATGTATAGCGCTTGGGTGATCCGAATTTACAAAAAGATCGTAAGAAGAAAGGGATTGATTTGTCCTTGTGGTTTAAGCCTGACGAATGCATTTCAAAGCCCTTTGACTCAAAGCGGCTGGATATCGAGGTCAAACTTTACAGAAAAAGGAGTAGAGCTCTAACGAGCTTCACTCACTCGATTCCTTTTGCATTAATCAAATGTATCCGAAATTAATATCTGCAAAGAGTATCGTGTGTGCGTAGCTTCTGCAGGTGAACTTGGAAAAATAAGTGTCTTTGATTTAGTATAACTTTGTACTAACACTTATTTTGAGACATAGAGGGTAGCTGCCAATTTTGTCAATCATGGATAATAGCATGATCTCTCGAGAACATGGATTAGTCGCTACTGAAATAGAGATGTGCTGGCACTGTCCTTTGATAACAATGATGAATTAATCTCCAGTAAGCATCTTTGTCTTGCATTGGGCATATCAACATTTGTATCAGAATTTCCAACAAAACCCCCGGTAAAAAAAAGAATTCCAACAAAACAAAATTTGGAAGTCTAGTAAATATACATACATTTATGGCAAATCAATCAGATGTAGACATCCACAACATCATCCTGTTACTATATGCCTTGTGCCGGTGTCATCCATGTACGAATGTACTCCCACTGTCCCAAAATGCTTGTCTTAGATTTGTCTAAATATGGATGTATCTAGTTACGTTTTAGTGTTAGATACATCCGTATCTAAACAAATCTAAGACAAGAATTTTGGGGTGGAGGGAGTATCTCTTACCAAAAGTCTCCAACTCCTCTAGATTTTCCTCCTGGGTTTTGATTTCTCAAGTCAGCAAACCAACAAGCTAGTAAAAGATGGATGACTCTGTATGCTACAGCCACTGGAATTCCATGGCTGATCTTAGGAAGGATTGAGTTAAGATGTCAGTCTTAGTTCTGTTAAGATCATGGTAATTTCCAATAGATATAGATACAAGACCAAAAAAAGACCTTCAGGACCCTCCTCCTCCTCGTCCTCCTCCAAGAAAGAAAGTTAGGGTTCGTGCCTCTCGCCGGCGCCGGCACAGGTCCGCCTCGTCTCTGGTGGCCCTAGGGCCATGGAGGCGCGGTGGATCCTGGCAAGGGCCGGCGGGAGGGCTCCGTTTTTAGTCGTTTTTTCAATCTTGTTAGGGTTTGTGTCCTACTCAGGAAGGCGAGACGGCGGCGGCTCCCTGAAGATGGAATAAAGGTCTCCCCGCCTAGCCCCCGTTTCGGCGGTGCGTCTAGCATCGTTGGTGGGCGTGTGGAGGTGTGTCTCCGGCAGATCTATCTTTGGTGGATTTGCTCGGATCTCGTAGTTGTTCGTCTACGTTCGTGTGCCTTCAGTTTGGATACTTCCGATCTACGTTATTTTTCATCGGCGGCGGTTGCTGTTCTGGGGTGCTGGTCCTATGGGGCCTTAGCACGACGACTTCCCGACTGTCTACTACAACAAGTTGTGCCCGGCTCCGGCGATGGAGGGGCGATGACGGCGGCGCGCCTTCGGCTCGCTTCGGTGCTTGTAGTCGTCACTAGGTGGTCTACGATTCTGGATGTAATTTTTATTTCTGGTATTCGTTGTACTGCCATGATTGAAGATGAATAGATTGGAAGTTTTTTCGCCAAAAAAAAAGACCAAAATGACAAAAAAAAACATTGAACTTCAGTTAATGCAGCAGCATCAGAATAGTCTTTGGCTCCATTGGCAGGCAGGGTTGCTCTGCGTTCATGCAGCATTCAAGAGCACTAACCAGCAGGATCCATCTCCGCTGCTAACTATTTATTCTTCTGAATAACCAATGCTATTAAATGAACCATAAAAAAAGCAATTGCCAATAGAGAGAGAAATACTAATAATGTTTTGCTTAGCACACTGCTAGCAGTTATATCAGTTCTATGTCTTTGGGAGTTAAATCAGTTAAAGGTTGCTTGATACATTCAGCTGAGAAGAAGCGAATGGTGAAATTGGTGAAATGAAGGGAATGACGAGACTTGCCATACTTCGCAGGCTCCTGTTATATATGGGGTTGAGCATGAACACCAAACACCCTTGCTATATGTTACACAGGGTCGATAACGAAATGCGAGTTCTTGTCGCTTGTCAGTTGAGGAAGAGCGAAACAAAGACATGCTTTCTGTTTTTCCCACACATCATTCTGATGTGGTGCGTCAAGAGAAAGCAAGCAATTTCTGTGCAGCAACATAAAAAAGATACGACATTTATACCATTGGAAATACAAAGCCGGAAAAACATGGGAAACTCTGTTTCGAGACTATTACTGGAGTTTCATGGACGATCTCAGGAATAATAATTGACTTAAAATACCAGTCTTAGTTGTAGCACTAAGTACTGTGAAATGGCCCTTGTTCCGTCTGAACGAGTTGATTAGTATTACATGGGAATTGCCATCACACCTCCAACCAACAAGCCAGATAAGAAAGCAAGAAAAAAGATGACTCTGTTTTACTACTACTACTGAAGTTCTGCTGAATTGCGTGGACTCTTACCATTGAATTCGTTTTTCCAGACATACAAAAGCTTACTGCCCATCCACCAAGTAGAGACTACATGACATCACTTGTCTTTGACAAATACAGTAGCACAACTTAAAAAGAATGTTGAGTTTCAGTTCGAGCTGCAGCGTCAAAGTTGGCTGGCTTCCCTTTCACCACGTCTGCTCTGCATTCATTACCATCTTCTACCTTGCACGGCCCCACTTGAAGGAGTAGGAGAAGGTTGCAGATAAATTGCACATGAGATTTGGACTTAGAGAATGCTAGACACAACAAATGACAACTAAAAAGCACAGGATGTGAAAGAGAAATGAACACTGAAACAGAGCAACACTACACCAGCTATAGAGAAACAGCAACCCGGTGAATTGTAGTAGAACGAGGCACTATTATCAGGAGCGCAGAAATCAAATACTAAAGATCCCTGAGTCAATTTTCTGCAAGATGATTGCCAAGCAGGGTCATCACTAGTGGAATCAAAATGAGTTGTGCATGCATGAATATGGTTGCTATACATACTTTTAAACAGTAGAGATATCAGTGTTGCATTCTACTAACAATGAATCTGGGTAATGCAATGCAGATGATGTAAACACAAATTATACAGACCTATTATCAGGACCGCGGAAATCAAATACTGACATCCCTGAGTCATACTTTCGAACAGCAGTGATGGTGGAACTGGACCTAATAATGGTTAGTGTTGCTTAACTAATTCACAGATGTCAGTGTTGCATTCTACTAACATTGAATCTAGGTAATGCAGTGCAGAGTGTTCTCAATGAATTTGGAAATCAAGATGTAAAGACGAATTAGACGGACAGTTCCAGTCATGATGAAGCACAGCAAACGAATCACAGTAGAAGAAAAATTAAGCGTCAAAGGGTGAATAGAACAAATGGAATGCTAAGGAGCAAAGGATGAGTGGAGCCTGGGTATGGATGTGGTGCCATGGACAGACGACGGTGGCAGGTAGCAGCGGCGTTGCAAGGCCTTCCCCGCCCGCCCGGCAGCCTCTGGTATTGCTCCCCAATGCCGGAGCTGTGGTGAGCATGTTGGCGGCAGCCTTCCTGGACCCGTCCAAGCAACGACGGAGGAAAAGGCCAGACTAAGGCACCGATGCCCTCCGCCCCCCGTCCCGCTCCACCGCGCGACGCTCCTTTGGATGCGGTATGGCGGCGGCTGCGCACAAGCATCCATCCGAGCAGAGTCACTGTAACGCCGCCGCCGCCTGAGATTTCTCACTATCGTCAGGCCAGCAAAGGGCAAATTCCAGCCACGCGGCAGCAACCCAATATGTTCTTTATGACTCTATAGTCAGTACTTACACAAGTCAAGTTTAGACCTGTATGGCCTTCTTTTCATATGAGCCACCGGCCCCATCTGCAAGAGAAAGGTTCATTGTTTAAAGTCTTCTTGAAATTTATTCTTTTTGCTCTTGAAATATGAGAGTTGTGGACTGCTACAGAATTTGCTGAAATACATACAGGGAAGCACTATGATATTTACTACTCCCTCCGTCCCATAATATAAAAGTGTTTTTGACACTACACTAGTGTCAAAAACGTTCTTGTATTATGGGATGGAGGGAGTATATTATTACCGAAAAAGGCTTTCGCTCCGTTTTATATATAAAGCAATGACCCTCATACAACCGAACCATACAACACATCTCCCAAACACACATAGAGCAAGATACAAAGGTGTCAGAGATCAGGTAAGCCAACTCGAAGCGGACAACACGGATGTACAACAAGCATCACTACGAAGATGACGGAGCCCTCCACCGAGAACAAGCCACCGTGAAGAACATAGTTGACCACCAACGAACCACGAGCTCCAAGGTAGTGCCTTCAGGAAGGGCACGACACCGGAGCGCCGACACCACCCGATCCAAAGATCAAGATTTTCATCCAGAGCAACACGGAGAATCAGGAGAGACCGCGACGGAGCCTACAGGAAGGGGACGACGCCCTCGGACGCCGCCACCGTCGGTCTGACCGTGGTCAGACAAGGATTTCACCCCGGTATACCTCTCCATCTCCGATCACCACGGGTCGCCGAGCCCGAGCCACCTCGCCGCCCACGCGACCAAGGTCACCAGTCCGCACCCGAGCTGAGAGCTCCGCTCACGAACACCGCAACTCCCACCGCAGAGCCGCCGCCCTGCCACCCGACACCCCCAATGACCGCCCAAAGGAACGAATCACCACCAGCAGCAGACCCCCACCATCGTTGGAGCCGCCAGCGCCTCGACAGATGGAGCCGGAGGCAACCAGGCCAGGGAGAAGAGGAGGGGGCGGAGCGGTGCGAGACCTCGACCGGCACACCCCCGCGCCGGTGACGGGTGGGCAGACCACCCATCCCTCCAGCCAGCCTCCTCACGTTGCCCCCTGCAACGCCCCACCATGGCCTCCAGATCATATCAGCAAGGAGCATGTCGAACACCCGGCTGACGACGAGGACGCGAGACGGTCAGATCCATCCTGGAAACGACCACAGGAGGTGCCACGCCGGGCCTTGCACATCAAGCCGCCGGCAAGATGACCCGTGCCGTCAAAGGACGCTGAGCCGCGGATCTGGCCGAGCCAGACCCAGCCGCCGCCCCAGCCCAAGACGCGCGCATGCCCGCGAAGCCCACCACGCCGCCGCCACGAGCTCGCGACCCCGCCGCCAGAGCTCGCCGTTGCGCCGCCACGCCCCTCGCCAGCACGACGTAACGCCCGCCGCCGCCGGCCCGCGCCAGCCGCCGCAGGGCAAAAGGATGAAGGGGCCCCGCCGCCGCCGACGCCCGCGGGCTTTGCCCGCCGGCGCTGCCTGATGGCGGCGAGGAGGGGAGAAGGGGAGGAGGGGGGCTGAGGGGAGGCGGCTAGGGTTTTCCCCGGTCCCCCGGTCGCTCGCGGGAGCGATACGGAAGGGGGAGGGGGAGGGGGAGGGGGAGGAGTCAGTTCATCATCTTTTTTGGGGAGTATATTATTAGATTCACACCCATTCAAAATGCACTCATTAATTAACAACTTTCTGAGATATACTATATCTATTCCTGGTGAATGTAGATATGCTATTCTCCTCCCAGCCTCCTAGGTTTTATAACTTTCTTTCTTTTCTTTCTAAAAATATGAACCTGATCAACTTGTACAAATATAGAAATTGAGGACTCGTAGCAATAGCAAATCACACCTAATTTAATCATGCACCACATAATGCAGAGAGAGGTAGCCATAACTTGTCTGTTTGTTCAGAACTTGTCTGTTTGTTCAGAAGCTAGCCATAACCAAAAGACTTCGTGATCTGGTTTGATGGTTTCACATTTGCCTAATTTGCTGCACAACACCTTATACTATACTAAAGGCCTTTCTGGTGGGCGTCCTCGAGCATAGAAGGTAGTACCACGGGCACAGAAGAAGAAAAGAAAACAAAGGCACTCCCAGACCCAGAGTGTAGATAACCCCCGTGATTTTGAGTTGCTAGCCCTATAGCATTCGATACTTTGCTATGAAGACTGGTTAATTAGCACTAATTGTCACCATCTTCTACCTGCTTCCCACTTGGTGTAGGAGAAAGTAATACCTGCTGCCTCCCACTTGGAGTAGGAGAAGGTAGCGCATAGATTGCAAATAAAACATATTTCTGTTCGGAGAGATTAAGCCGTGAGAATACTAGATACAAATGGGAACTAGAGAGCAAGAATGGAGAAATGACCACTGAAATGTGACCTGCAGTAGACGAGATGAGGCACTGTTATCATGGCTGTAGAAATTCAAGACTAAGATCCCTGAGTCAGTTTTTGTAAGTTCTTCATCAGGCACTGTCATCATTGGGAATCAAATAATTTTTGCTTGACTATATGGTAGCTGTTGTTCAAGTAATTCAGAGATGTCAGTATTGCGATTAATTTGAGTACTACATATAAATATTTATTATGTTGCCGGAATTAAAGATCTAAATGCAAACTCAGGTACTCCCAAATATGTTTTGACAGCCGGTAAACCAAAGAGAGAGAGAAAACTGGAACACGAAATGCAAACCACACATGAACTGAATTAGACAAACGAATTAGCTAAATTAAGGATCAAATGGTGAATGGAGCCTGAGTGCGGATGCGGTGTTACCCGGCGGCGCAGAACAACAGAAGACGGTGCAGATGGCGGAGTGCCATGCCCGTCCTCCAGCATCGGCCAATACCAGGACTCGTCGAAGCGGTGTCTCTCGGTGAAGCAGGCGGCTGCCAGGACATGAAGTGGACAGTGGGTCCGCCAACGGAGAAGACGGCCACGCCGGCGCTGCCTCCGTACTGCTCGCCGGACTGCGTGGCCGATGCCCTCCGCCCTACATGGCACTCCAGCGCGCGGCCCTCCTTTGGTGGCTCCATGGCGGCTGCCACACAGAAGCATCCATCCAGGTAAATCCCAAACGGCGCTTCGTTGTAGGCTTATCGGTACAGGGCACACACCCCCTACCGCGATGGTCTGGCGAACCCACGCCAAGGGGTTCAGAGCTTGACACGCTAACCACCGCGACAACTTCACCTTCTGTGATACATAACAGCTTCTCAACTCTTTTGTTCTTTGCGAACCAACCTGTGGTTGGATGGTTAGAGGGACTGTGGTATCCTCAGCCCATCAAAATTCAAATCCTGTTGCTCGCTTTTATTTCTGGATTTATTTCAAGATTTCCGGCGATGCGCATTCAGTGGGAGGAGACGTTCCCGTCGATGACGAGGTGCCTACAGTGACTTCGTAAATTTCAAGATGATATGCCGGCTCGGTCTTTCAGAGGTGCTCATAGGGATAGGATGTGCGTGTGTGCGTTCATAGGGGTGAGTGTATGCGCGTGTATATGAGCGCTTGTGTCTGTACTGATGTTCAAAAAATAAAACTCTTTTGTTCTTTACTTTCCTTTTACCTTTTTTTTCTTTTTCTTTTCTCGATTACTTTCTTCTGTTTTCTTTTTTCCTTTTTCTAGTTCGATGCAAAAAAGTTCACCGAATTTTATGATCATTTTTTCAAATTCGATGTACTTTTATAAAAATAGGAGAAGTTTTTTTTTCAAATTCGATAAAATCATTTCGAATTTGTTCATTTTTTCAAATTCGATAAACATTTATCTAATTTGGTGATTTTTTTTCAAAATCAGTGAAGTTTTTTTTCAAAATCAATGAACTTTTATAAAGTTTCACAATTTTTTTTTTCAAATTTGATGAATCTAGTTTCCAATTTGATGAACTATTTTTCAGATTTGATAAACTACTTTTCAAATTCAATGAATATTTTTTTTCAAATTTCATAATCTTTTTCTAAATTCGATGAACATATTTCCAAATTTGTGAACTTTTCTACAAAATTGCTGAACTTTTTTAAAAGCTCTAAATTTTTTCTAAATTTGATGAACTTTTTTTCAAGTCGATGAACTTTCTTTTTAAATTTGATGAACATTTTTACAAATTTGTGAACTTTTCTACCAAATCGATGAACTTTTTTAAAAATTCATGGAACTTTTCCAGAATTTGATGAACTTTTAGTTTTTTTTCGAATACCATGAACTTTTTCAAAAAATTTGAACTATTTTCTCATATGGGCGGACCTTTTTTTATAGCAACTCTATGATTTTTCCCAATTTTAATTTTTTTAAATGATTTATATGTACAAAATATATGTTAATGTTTTGTACTAAAATGATTGTTAAATAGCACTGGTTTTGGATTGGAATCACGAAGTATTCTTGGCCGATTGGTTGCCTGAGTTTGAATCCTAGGTGACCCATTTTACTAGCTAAGTATTTTCTCTTCGCTTCTCTTTTTTCTGCAGGTTGCTGGGCCGGCCTGCTAGTCATCGCGCGTGGGCTCCAGCAGCGGTTAGCGGCGCTAAAAGTGTCGTATAGGAGCTCCCATCCATCCGAGCAGAGTCGCTCTGACGGCGCCGCCGCTCGCGACATCCCTGCACGCAGTCGTCGGGTCGACAAAGGGAAAACTCCAGCCATGGCCGCAACCCAATCCAGGCCCACCGCGGATTCTCCGAGAAAGGGCCGGCAGTTTTTTTTCTTCCTGTGTTTGTTTTTGTTTCTATGTTTTTTCAATAGGGTTTTCTGATTTTCTTTTTTATTATCTGTTCTCTTTTTTTTCTCAAATGAAAGTCTACTTTCTTTCAATACACTTTTTGGTTTTTTTAACACAATCAATACATTTTTTTATGCGAACCAATTTGTGATTGGATGGTTAGTAGGACAGTGGAATCCTCAGGCCACCAAATTTCAAGTCCTAAAATTGAAATTGGTGCTCACATTATTCATGGATTTATTAGTCTTACGGCAATGTTTGTTCAGTAAGAGCAGACGTTCCGTTGACTGCGAGGCACATGTGATGACTTCGTAAAATCTGAAGATGTTATATTGGCTCTCAGATGTGCTTATAGGGGTAGGGGGTGCGTGTGTGTGTTCATAGAGGGTGAGTCTATGCTTGTGTATGTGAGATACTTCAATTGTAATGCGTTAAAAATACATTTTTGGTATACACGCCTAATACATTTTTCAAATATCTAACGAACATTTTTCCAAATAAATGTTTTTTAATGTTTAACAGAAAGAGTCACTTTTAGAAAACGTTTCGCTCGTGTCGCTCTCTGCCTGGGACAACTCGGACGACTCCCATAAACCTAGCCGCCGCCGCCAAGAACTCCCTCCTCCTATCCCTCCGCCGCCGCCGGGGGACGACGCCGGGCTAAGCCCAGGGCCGACAGCGATGGCGGAGGATCTCCTCTCTCATGCGTCTCCGGGTTGGGGCGGGACCCCTAAGTGTGTGGTGGTGCGGCTGATCTGGATTCTGCGGCGCAACGGATGGGTGCGGCAGGTGGCGGGTGGCCGGCCCGTCCTCGGACGGTGGCAGCTAGGCGTGGCGGGCGGCCCAGCCTCGGACATCGGCCGGCCTTTTCGGGCGGCGGCTGCGATCGGCGGCGGCAGCAGCCAGCTAGTTTGCGGTGCCGTGCAAACTGCCTTTAGATCAGCGGCGACCGCATGAAGGGCCTAGTGGTCTCGTCGGCGGCATCTCCGGTCAGATCTATTCTGATCGATGCGAGCGGCGGAGGTGGTCATCTCTTTCGTCAGAGGTGGTCGTCCTGAGGTTGGGTGTTCGGATCTCCGGATCCGTGATCCAGTACTGGCAGCGAGTCGGAGAGACATAGTTGTCGGTGAAAACCGAGCCGATGGCGGCGATCTACGTCGTTACCTTGATGATGGCATCATTGTGTGACTTATGTCGACCCACTCGTATTGCTCTAGGGGAAACCCTAGGATCTGGTTTTCCAGATCAGACGATGGTGGCACTGCGGTGGCGTTTCTCTCTCGGGAGCATCGTTTGTGGAGCAGTGCTGGTGGTCAGAAGCAGGAGGTGGAGCAACTTCGTCTTGCACGGAGCTTCGGTGAAGATGTCAAGTCATGCCTGACTGACAGGTGCTACGCTTTGTCATGCCTGGTCGGCAGGTGCTACGCACGGCAGATCTTCTAGAGACTTCAAGCTGTGTCGGCTAGTGGTACTTGGCAGCATGGTACTGAGGTGTACCGGCGGCGACCGTGAAGTGCTCAGCAGTTCGCGCGCAGGATGGTGGTGCAGTTGGGCGCCGTGTGGCGTTGACAGCAGCTAGACCGGGCAAGGATGATGCGTCAGTACAATTTTGAAGATGGAGTGGTGGCAGTTGGCGGCGGCGACATCTAAGAGCGCGCCGGACCGGTGTGTGCCCATACCCGGCAAGTGGCTTGGTTGGGGCCTTAGGTCTTAGATGTTAGGCTTGTCTGCGAGGTCTGTGATATTAGGCCCGGACTATCAGCATCCCTTCATCAGTTGGATAGGAGTAGCGATAGTCGTCGCGTAGACGATGGCTTCAGACTTATTGTTGTATTTTTTTATAAGGTCTTTGGTGAATAATTAATAAAATGGTTGCATGCATCACCCACATGCAGAGGCCGGGGGTGATTCTCCTTCTCTAAAAAAAGCGTAAATACACATTTAATTTACCTTTGAATAGTGTTCAATAATTTTCTAAATTACGTGATCATTGTTTTTAGACTATATTAACTTTTTTTTCCAAATCTCGTGAACATATTTTTGAAATGTGTGAACATTTTTATATCAAATGTCCTAAACTTATGAGAACACTTCACATTGCGTAGTTTTTTTTGTAAAGTCAAGAAGATTTTAGAAAAAAGAACGAACATTTTATTTAAATTTCAAACATCTTTTGAATGGTAACAAAACATTTTATAAAAACGCCATGAACATATATTTGACATGCATGAATATTTTTAAAATGTCATGAACATTTGTTTTGAATATTATCATTATTTTTGAAAAGTTGCGCGGACCCCTTTTTTAGATTCCATGAACATTATTCAAATGCGCGGAGAACGCTTTTTGAAAAAATAAGAGAATTAATTTCTGTCATATATGTATTTAGAATATTTGAAATATGTAAATGAAAAATGAAAAAAAAAACTTAAAATGGCCAACTGACGAAGCGAAGGGTCCTACTAGGTGCAGGCTGCGCTGTGGCGAGCGCACACTCTGACTCGCAGCAAGCGAGACAAAGCGCTGATTTCGTGCGGGTGGGCAAGCAGTAATTTCCGGGATTTGACGCATTCTGCAATAAATTCGTAGCCGAAGGCACGTGCGTCGCTCGGCTGGGCCAACCTATGTAGTAGCGGAGTGTGTCGAGCAAGCGCTAGTTTATATTTGTTTTATGTTTTTCTTAGGAAATTTTTACTTTCAATTGTTAGAAAATTTAAATCTAATTCTTATAAATATTAAATAGTTCTAAAATAATGTTAATTTATGGTGAATATTTTGAAATATATTTTAAATTAAGAAATTTTTTTGAGAATATGAATATTTTAAGTGTTAGCATAATTCTGACAATGTAAACATTTCAAAAAAATAGCAACATTTTCTGAGGACATGAAACTTTCTAAAAAAATTGGAAAATATTTTCGACAACATCAATATTTTTAAGCAAGAGCGTTTAAAATAATTGTGCGGACATTTTTGAAAACATGATTTTTTTCTAAATTTCCGGCTCATTTTTAAAAAACATGAACATTGTTAAAAATAATCTGGAACCGTTTTTGAATTGTGAATAACTTTAAGCGTTAAGAATTTATTTATTTCAGACTCATTTTTTAATGTGCTTTTTCAGGATCATTGTTAAAAAGTTGGGAGTTATTTTTGATAATTTGAACATTGCTTTTGAACGTTTATTAAAAATTCCGAACTACCAAAAAAATAGGTTAAAGCAAAACAGATGGATTATGAAAGCCCGGACTGGAACCATTTAGAAGGGTCCTAAAACGGTAATCATCTTCGGTGCCTATGCTAACCAATGGGTGGACCCACCCTAGCGCTCGTTTTGATCCTCCTGTGCGAAAGGCCGGCTATTTGACGCACAATGAAATTTCTTTCCCCAATGGTGGAAACTAGCAACTGTATTCGCAAGTAACTGATCTAGTGGCTCACGTGTCGTGTTCATTGATTTTAAATAAATAGCATGAATGATAGAAACTTGTGATGTGTCTCTCTTTTGTATTTTTGTTACTTCCAGAACGTGTCGTGTTATTTTGTTTCTTTGCAACGTTTTTCCAGCGAAGGACAATAAGTTAATTAATGAAGCCTGTAGAAGAGTAAAGTCCCCATAATGAAGCCTGTAAGATTCGGCCAGCGCCTTGGTCATCAAGTTGCTGCTCCTATATACGTATATATTCACCAGACTTGGGGTGCAAACATCAAACTTATTCATATGTTGCTTGATATCGTTAACGACCTGAGAGATTAATTTCAGTTCGGCCCTGGCCGCCGCTATCCAGGGTCTCTCCACTGCAGCGGCACAAGCAGTTTCCAGGACAGTAGGACACTGCATATGTGATGGTTCTTTTCGTGATCAGTGTGGCGCACGTTCACAGAGGCAACCCACTGTTTAGACGTACTGCTAACCTGCAGGCTACAGCTTAGCCTGATCACAAGACAAGGACCAAATGCTTTTCCCATTTTCACTGATTCAGTACTGTGTCCAAGGCCTCCGTTGATTTCCCTCTCATAACCTACTCAGAAACTCAACAAGCCTAGAAACTGATTCCTTGCCATTTCCGGGAATACAATGATTGCGAAGGTGCCAAGGTCTCCATAAAATTAACAAACGTTTAACCCTGACTTCTTCAGAACAAGTGCTTAACCAAATTTGGAGCCAATCCTCACCGGTATACCCGGAATGATTCCCCTATCAGCAGGTCCCGATATGTTGTCATGGCATTTCTGAGGGCTTTACTCTTTGTGCAAGACATTACAGCGTGGTATTCATCTTTCTCCCCATTCTCACGTAGTATGTCGCAAATACTATCCTTCACAATTGTTCTTTTGAATCTGTTGTTTTTTTGTGGCCAGAGAATTGGAGGCCACTCTCCAGCCGAAGATTTTGACTTTTTTTCTGGCACATTCCCTTTCCATAATCCAGATAAACTGTGATACGAAGAAAAGCGCAACCTAGAAATAAACCGGCGGGAGGAGATGAAAAGAATCACATATAGGTTGCGCTATTCAAGGAGTTCTAGTACAAAATGTTTAGCCGACCAAATGAACATATATCGCTTGACTGATCAAAACTTGAAGTAAATAATGATGTACTTTCTGAACAAAGGTGATATATGCTGACACAATGTTAAAAAACCAAAAAAAGCCAAAAAGAAAGGGAAAAAGATAACATGGCCATTTTTTGGGAGCTCCTATACAGCGCAGAAGGCGCCAGTTAACGATCCGGCGCCTGCAGCGCTGTTAGCTTGGGCCGGCCCACTGGCGTGCTGCCCTAAGTTTTTTTAGTGTTTTTTACGAAAATAAAAATATGAAATGAAGAAAGGTTTACAGATTTAAAGAACAAAAGTTCATCCATTTGAAAAAATATGTTCATATCTTTAAAAAAGGTTCATAAATCTTGAAAAAGTTCATCAATTTGAAAAAAAGTTCATTCAAATTGAAAAAAGTTCATCCAATTTAGCAAAAGTTCATTAAATTCGAAACAATTTCATAGAAGTTGAAAAAAAAGTTTATGTATTTTTAGAAAAAGTTCATGGAACTGAAAAAGAAGTTCATAAATCAAAAAAGCTCATCCATTTTCAAGACATATGTTCATTAAATTTCTAAAAGTTCATAAATATTCAAAAAAGTTCATCAATCTCAAAAAAGTTCACAGAATTTTCAAAAAAAAAACGTCTATGGGCGCCTAGATGGGCCGGCCCATTTATGGATGCCACAGGCGCCAGTTAACAAAATGCACGTTAACTGGCGCCTGTAGCACCAAATAGGAAATGCCCACTTTTTTAGCGAAGTGAGAGTGGGTCACTTTTATACATTTGAAAAAAAGGCTCAAATAAAGCCCATACAACCAGGCCACCTCATCGAGCGCACCGTTTTCTGAAAGAGCCCTCTCGACGGAGCGTGTTTTCCACCCCCGGACATGGCTATGTCTTGCCTCACGCGAGACCGTCGGCCGCCTCGTCTCAAGCAGGGCGTATGTGGGCCGGCCTAGTTATTCTTTTTTTACACTTGGAAAACATTGTAAATATGTCTAATTTTAAATGTTTGTGGCATTTAAAGGTTTCACACATTTAAAAAATTATAACATTTTAAAATATGTTACGTAATTTTAAAAATGTTTCGTACCAGTAAAAAATGACCGTGACATTGTTTTTCATCAATCTATTAATATTTGATCTTTTTAAGATTTTTTTTACAATGTAAAAAATGTTTGAGTAGTCCAAAAAATCTCGTACCATTAAAAAGGAACCTGTATTCAAAATGTTTAGCATATATTCAAAAAAGTTCAAAACATGTATTTGAAAAAAAAATCGTCATCTATTTCAGAAATGTTCGACATGTGTCGAAAAAATATTTCACATGTATACCAAAAATGTACAGTGTGTATTGAAAAAAGTAGACATGCCATGAAAAAAATAAGTAAACGAGAAAAGAAAAAAGGTAAGGAAACAAAAGAGGGGAAAAGAAAAAAAATCGCTATGAAGGTTCTAAAACTCCTCCCGAAACCGGTTTGACGGGCTGGCGCACTAAGACATGAGATGTCAGCCTTCGTTCTGTCAAGATCATGGTAATTTCTTTACCATCATCTTTCCTATCAATTGATTCTGTAGTAAACACTGTTAAATGGCCGGCCGTCATTACGTCTGAAAATGTGCTTATCAACTGGAACAGGAGGAGCTTTCTGTTAGCCTTTGCACCGGACAAGAATACTGGCCCAAACAGAGCATCATGTTTCCGCAACCAACTCTGGTGAGGATCTTAACTGGAGCGCCAATCAACGCTCCTAACAGCTGGGTGAACTAATTTTGGTTCAGTTCCTCTGGAATTTGAACTAGTCTTAATTTACTCCAGGTATTTTTCGTATTAAAAGATTCATCACAAGTTCTTGCGTTGAATAAGATTACTCGCGCAAACATACACCTGACATAAATATACTTATTATATACACGACTCCATGGCATTAAGATTGCAAATTCTTCAGTTTGCATCAAATGATGGATATATACTATAGAGTACAGATAGGCACACTGAATTTTTTTTCAGCACCTTAGACTACATACATGACAATAGTCGTCTTTGCCAAATAGATAGGAAACCAAAAAACAGAATCACTGTGCTGGTTTATTTAATGAGCCTTTTAACAGAATCACCGTGATGGTCCATTAAACCAAAAAACAGAATCACCAAGATTACAGATATCAAGATTCTCCAACTCCATGCATAGTATAGCTGCTACTTTTATTTTTCTACGAATCACCATGCTGTTTTATTTAATGGACCATCAGTTAAAGCAATACAGTGGGGGAAATACATAAATGAGCCTTAACTAATACAAACTCCACTAATGTTTTTCTCAGCACATTGCTAGCAGTTATATCAGTTTAACTTCTTGCTTGATTTATGTAATTGATACATAACCAAGGGAGCTATCAGTTAAAGATCCTCAATGACATTAGAGCCATATCACATCGACTTCAGAACAAGGGAATAACAAGACTTGCGACGGAAATACCTAGAATGAAACTAGAAGATGTGGCGGAAACAGATTTCTTCAGTTAATGATCTCTTCCTCTGATGGTCTTGCTTGCGCCTGCGCCTTGTCTTCAGTCCCTGAGCCTGATGCAGCTACTTCATGGTCCTCCTCCGCATCTACCAGGCCGGCTAAACAAAATGAAGGGAGGAAGCAACAGAATTAAATAATTATGAAAAATTAGTGGGAAGACCAACCAGAGCAGTTGTGTCGATTCACCTCCTGATTCAGATGGCATGCTGGTCAAGAAGTATCGTGACAACATATCCCTTGCCCTGATAGCGTCCTCACTTTCGACCTGCCGCACGTCCTCACAGTAATATGAATCCTCAATGCTCGGCATGGCTGCATCATCCTCCATATCTATGACTATGTTATGCAAGTAGCAGCAAGCATGGATTGCTTCAACTAGAGTGTCCGTATTGACAGGGCATGACGTCTCTCCCTGCAGGTACTTCCACGTGTCTCTTAACCTTGCCAGCGCTTTCAGTGCACAATTTGTGGCTCTGGAATGTCTCCTATTGAACTCTGCCTTGAAGTCTGAGAGGTCTTCTTCCTGGTAAGGTGTGAGTAGCCACGGGAGAAGAGGGTATCCTGCATCACCAATTATGTACTCCCCGACTTCTGATCCATCTAATCCCACCTTCAGCTTGCTGCCATTCAGCCAACCGCCCTCCTCGCACTTCTTGAACAAATAAGATTCATGCAAAATGCTCGACTGGTTCATGCTGCTTATCGGACCCCACCAAATGTTCCTGAACCTCATCTCTGGATCAATGACGAGCTGGACTAGGATGCTGTCATTCTTCTCGCGGTCCCAGTTTGGTCCAAATGGGATGTGAGTTGTACATATAACACCGCAGCAATTATGCATATTGTGGATCTTGTCAAACATCGACTTGAACTTATCCATTTCACTGGACTCTGTCCAGCGCAAGTTGCGCCTTGCTCGCTGCCACACAGCAACAGCGAAGCTCTCAGTTACCAACAAGACTGTTGACTCCTTCATGCCAACAGAGGATCCTATGGTCTCTGTTGGCTCACTAGAGTGCAACCTTTTCAGAGCAATGGCTACGCGGTCTTCTAAAGCCAGTAACCTCCCATCATCAAAGGTGTAGCTGTTCATATCTTTTAGTGACGGCACATAAACCAAGCTGCAGATGTAGCTAAAGGTTTTTCTCGTCATTTTGAAGACAGACTCAAATCTTTGTGTGTCCTCAAAATGAGTTAAGGTTCCTGCATGAGAAGAAAACATAAATGTGGTCACACAATTCATAATTTGCATGGAAGAGTTCAACTGTGATATTTGAAAAAAATACTGAGGTCCAGAAATCACATATGAGCTATAATTATTAAAAGAGATTACTCTCTATTTTCAATCTGGATATAACCATTACAAAAGGATGAAAAACTAGTTGTCTAATGTCTATTTTCTTTAGAGAAAAAGCTAGTCATATCTTTGTTGACATTACTATCACATTTTGTTGGCCTACCCTGGAAGGGCATCTGCACAGAGAATATATTCATACTTCAACATACAAATGAAAGATAGAAAACAAAGAGAACAAAATAACACAAACAGACAAGTTAAGATGAATGAGCAATGCTAATTTACCTTTTGACATGAAAGCAGAGAGGTTGACATTCGTCTCCAAGTTGCAGGGGGTTGCTGTGTACAAGGCATACCATTTTTTTGAATTATCTCCTTCACGTGCATATGCCTTTACATGCTCAACCTGGCTGAACTTGTCCCACTCAGGACCAGATTGTCCCATGGCTATGGAAGCGAGCAGTGCTAGGCTACAATGTAGCTCCAAATGCCTTGGGTTTATACCTCCCATGTATTTTGGAAATGTTTCCATGTCTTTGTCCGTGAGTATGAGCCTCTGGAGTGCGGGAACACCCTCCAACATCTTCAATTTTGAGCAGTGGGTGATAATAAGCTTCTGCAGTCTGGGGAGATTGGCTATCCTCTCCATGTCAGGGTTTCTATGCAGTTCCAGGTCAACCAGATATGGAAAGTTCTGTAGAGAAGTGAGAGCCTGGACATATTTTATGGATAATTTTTTCAAAGCTCTTGCCTGGAAGGCAAGGCCAGGAGGAAGACATGACAATTTGCAGTGTGTTAGCAAAAGTTCCTGCAAGACAGGAAAGGCCGGGACTTGCTCCTCCCACTCCCACTCCTCCCATTCCACCATTACTATAAAGTTCATTGAATACAATCTCGGAAATGCATCCACCATCTGGGAAGGACATGGACCGTGGCCATGGTAGGACTGGATGAATTCAGGCCCAACACGCCTGATGGCCGGAGCACGTCGGATCTGAATGAACTCCAAATAGGGGAACTGACACAAGCCATCAGGAAGTTGTGTGCAGCAAGTTAGGTCCTCAATGAACAGAATCCTCAAGCACTCAAGGGGCACAACTGATGATGACATCATCCAGCTTGGGAACCATCGGCCAAAATATCCTTTGATGTAAAGATATTCTAACCCGGGCGGAGGGCAGAGCTCATCAAATACCTTCTTGATTAGTTGCTGCCCTTCGTGAGAGACACCATCTTCCTCTTTAATCAGCCCATCATCTTGCAATCTACTACCACAATACAAGGATAGGTCGGTAAGATGCACCTTCTCACCAAGCTTTACCTTTGCTGCAGACGAGGAAGAAGTTACATTCTTCAGCCCCCTTATTCCAACATGCCGAAGCTGATAAAGAGGGCCCAACTCTTCCAAGCTGCACCAATCACCATCCACCTGGGCTGGAAAACCACGTACTATCCTCAGGTTTGTTAGAGCACAAAACCCCCTTGGTATGCCATTTATACTTGTGTCACTGAAGTTAACAGACCTTAGCTGCCCTAACTTCACAATGCTATCTGGAAGATTCACAAATTGTTGGCATCCAAAAAGGCTAATGTACTGCAAGAATTTCATCTTTCCAATGCTATCCGGCAGACTAGATATGTCCGTGTTTTCTAACGACAAGTACCTCAGGTGCTTGAGTTCTTGAAAAGATTCAAGCAATGCTACAACATGTGCAGAAGTTATACATAAAGTTCGTAAACATGGAAAAGTACCTAAAGAATCAATAGGCTTCATATTTATGTGGCCAACTGATATTAGTGTTCTCAATGTCTTTTGTGCCTGTAGAGAACTCCAGTCTAACCCATTTGATTCCAATGCTTTGCTTTCTAGAGATAGCCGAAGAAACTGATGTGCACTAAGTTTACTAGCAATATTAGTTTCTCCACTGTGAGCTGCTAGTGCCTCATCTCTAGACACAAATTGAGCAAATGAGCGTACGACATCATGCATGTTGCAGATAGATTGATCAACATATCTTACATTTGGCTCTATTAGGTTCCTCAATATCAGCTCCTTATAGTACTTCCTTCCTAGTTCTTCCAAGTCGTGTGAGGATCCATGAAGAAATCCTTCACTAATCCACATGCCAATGATATCATCATCACAAAACAATCCATTATTAGGGAGAAGAGAGTAGTATAGGAAGCATTGTTTCATGGAAGAAGACAGATCTTCATAGCTCAAATATATTGCACGGTTTAGTGCTTCAGGCATTTCAGATACCGACCACATAGAATCATCCAGAACCATCTTCCACTCCCGCTGTGTTTTATCCTTCTGACACAAGAGTCCCCCCATTATTTTGAGAGCAAGAGGCAAACCGTCACATTTTCCTATGATTTGCAACCCAATATCCTTTAGCATATCAATTTCACGTCCAATTGTCGAGACTATCTACAAGCAGTTTAACCAATAGTCAATGCAGAGAAGCTTGCCTTTTTAGAATAGTAGCGGTTACTTAGCCGCTAGTGTCAATTCAATGTTAGTCAATAATTAGCTTGTGAAGAAAAGAAGCTAATAAAATACCAGTTAATGTATTACTTAAACTAAGTTGTCAAGTGAATGAACTGATAACCAGGGATGTCGCTATCTCAACCGGGTTATCTAGCACGTGAGCTACTATCATCAGAACAAGATGACAAGGACGTAAGTGCTAAGCTGTATTCTGATCTTTTGTATCATATTAATATTTTCTAAATTACCCGCATTTGTAACATGGACAGGGTGGCCTATGTCTATTGATTGGCCTGGGCATGCTTCCATGTGATTCTAGTTTCTACTGATTACAGTTATGTTGCCGCTTCATGTGGGTTTATTGACACCTCCAGCCAAACACAACTGAATTTTGGTCCAAGGATTGAGCATATATTTGTGAGCATGGTGGTAGAACAATAACACCTTGCTAGTTTCTTACATTTATACCATGTCCCAAATTATATATACTGTTTGGACTTGCATTTCTTGTCGACCACATATATCCTTTTTTTTACTTTCTACTTCATTTGTATATACAAGGCCACCTTGTAGTTTGGGTTTAACTTTGACCATTGATTTGACCAATAAAAAATATATATAGAGAGAGAGAGATACTAAGCTCTCATGATTTGAAACGTTCTAGTGCTTCAGGGGTTATGGGGTCACTGTGGGCCCTGCATGTAAGGTTGTGTGCTATTAATTTTATTTCTCCTTTTTTCTCCACACATTTTAATTCATGAGTGCTTATTGAAATTTGTCAACCTCTTCTCTTTCCGTGTTTCGACCCTGATGTCAGCCGGCGGCTGCCATGGATCCATCACGGACCTTTGTGCGGGGCCTCGTTGCGGGCGGAAGAGGTTGCTCCGAGCGCCATTGAGCCACAAATTCGTGCTCACAGCCTCCGCGCCCGTCGGGGCCGTGCGGCCGTGGGGAGGTAGGGACAGCGGATTTGCTACCTGTTGTCGGTGGGGAAGAAGCACCGCCGTCCTTGCAGCCAAAGGTAGTTTCTCTAGTAGTTTTCGTGCGTTTTAATTTTAGGACGGGTGATATGTAGATTAAATCGCGGATTAATATTTTTTAGATGGATAATGATTGAAGTTCGTCGTCCTCATCGTCGTCGGATGATTCCGACATAGAGGATATGCTTTTCGACAACGATGTCGAGCACCTTGACTTCTTGTATCTCGTCCAAGAATTTGAGGCTGGCAAGAAGAGAAAGCGTCGAAGGAGAGCCTTGGCGCAACGGTAAAGTTGTTGCCTTGTGACCATGAGGTCACAGGTTCAAGTCCAAGTCCTGAAATCAGCCTCTTACAGAAATGTGGGGAAAGATTGCGTACTATAAACTAAAAGTGGTCCGATCCTGCACAAGCGACAGGTACGTGCACTGGGCTGCCCTTCAAGAAGAGAAAGCGTTGAGGATCGACGATTGACCATCTTTGCATTTCGCGCAACTGAGCTCTCAGCCATTCCATGTGCATGAAAGCTTACTTCACCGTGGCACCGACCTATCCGACTCACCTCTTCTAGGCGTTATCGAATGCTTAGATCTCTTTTTGTTTGCATTGTCGAAGCTTGCGAGCAGAACTGTCATTTTTTCACTCTCAGGAGGAATGCCGTCGGTTTGCTTTGGTTTAGTTCACACCAAAAGATATCGGCGGCAATGAGAGTGTTAGCATATGGAAATCTGGCTGAGTACACCGATAAGTATCTTCGCATTGTAGATGATACCACACTCAAATGCGTGCGGGTGTTTGCCAACGTTTAGATCTAGGGGTTTTGGTCCCGAGTATCTCCGAGCTCCCAATGAGGACACAAAGAAGTTGATGGCGATGAATGAAGCAAGAGGATGGCCGGGCAATACACCGGCCCATGGTTGCCAGAAATCCGGGTCATTCGGGTTGTGGGATGAGGAACGAGGTCGTGGGTCGCCACCCCTCCGGAACAAGGTGCGGCGCGGGGTTATACATCTTCGATACATCATTTTGGGACATGGATCACGCCCGATAATTATGGGTCGATGACATGGTACGATACATGACATGGAGGGAAAGCTTGCGTTGTTTTTCTTCAAATAATTGTGATATTCTTATGATATTTCCTAATATTGCGTAGATGGAAAATCTCGCCCAGAATTTCGCATCTACCACAGCCCACCAGCCCACTTCCTACTATTTCACCACCCCATGAGATACTTTCCTTTGGGCCGCAATTCTTCTTACCTTCTTCACTGAAGTCGTGCCTTCCCTAATCCTAAGTTCCTGACCAAGCCGTGGCCAGCAAGGCGGCGACGACCATAGTGGATCACAGAAGGGCAGGGCATTGTTAGATCTTCTAGCCGGGGTACTCAGAAATGGCGGGAGAGGGACATGCGACAGCTTGACGTCCGGACAACAGACGAACAGACTTCAAAATCTTGCGCAGAGCGGATTGCCTGGTAAACCTCCATGAACTAGTTCTTGTAATATTGTTCATGTGGTCTTGCTTTTGCAAATTCGGGATCATCCTAATCGATTTGGCTCACAATCCATCCACTGACCCTGGTCAACCCCATGTTATTCCCGACCCTCGATCCGAGTCGATTGGCCCTGGGTCAAGGAAGCACCATCATACCGCAAACTAAGCTACTATGCATCGGCCATAAACGTGATCCCGCTATTGTGCTCGAAGCCATGGCTTCGCATGACTTGTGGATTTGGCATTACTTCTTTGGTTTGCCGGGTTCTCTCAATGATATCAATGTATAACAGAGATCACATCTTGTGCTCGGCTTGCTAGTGGAGATGCTCCGGCTTGCAACTACACCGTCAATGGACATGACTATACCATGGGGTATTATCTTGGCAACGGTACCCTTAATGGTCAACATTTGTGAAGACCATCAGTAAGCCAAAAGTCAAGAAGCAAACTATTTTTTCCCAAGCACAAGAAGCATGCCGAAAGGATATCGAGAAGGCATTTGGTGTGTTGCAAGCTCAGTTGCCATTGTGCGAGATCCTGCTCGCTTCTGGGATAAGAAATCACTCTCAAATATCATGACTGCATGTGTAATTCTA
This sequence comes from Triticum dicoccoides, assembly GCF_002162155.2. Taxonomy (NCBI): domain Eukaryota; kingdom Viridiplantae; phylum Streptophyta; class Magnoliopsida; order Poales; family Poaceae; genus Triticum; species Triticum dicoccoides. Next base: position 51,739,878 of record NC_041391.1, read on the forward strand.
CACAATATGATTATCGAGGATGCTATGACAATATTGGTAGTCGTGTCAAGCCTGCCAGGAACCAGGATAGGATCAATGCATTTCTGGTGACCTACCGGCAAATTGAGGATAATGTTGCACACACCAGCTCTGTGATGATCTCATTGAGCACCAACGCCAGCTGTATGGGAGGTAGACTCCCATTTTGTTCATTTGATCTTAGTTTTATTCATGTGTGATTTGAACCATTCTTTTCATTCCGAACCATCCGTTATTATTTTAATTATTCGAATTTGAACATTCGTTGTAATTGAAGTCCGCCTATGTTGTCTCAACATAGCCAGTGCCAAGCCCGGGTAAAGGAGGAGGGTTGTGATATGTTTGGTGAGCCAACGTCAAAACTCAACCACTCTTATGGAGATGAAACCCAAAAGAAAATCGTTGGGGCATAATCCTATCAGCGACGCGCCATATCGAAACCCGGGTGTGGTGTTAAATGGGAAAGGGTCGGGTCGTCACCCCTTGGTAGTGCGCCGTATCTTGATATAGATACAATCTCAAGTGAGCAAGGATCGGGTCATCGCATCCTTAGTGGTGTGCTACATCAGTGTGTGGGTGCAGTGGAAGGGTCTTCACATTTGAATCGACGAGTACGAAGGGTAAGGAAGCTAGACGAGCCTAGGAGGGTTCGTTTAGGTAGCTAGAACGTAGAGTCCCTTACAGGTAAGCTTTAGGAGCTAGTTGATACAGCGGTGACGTGAGGAGAGGTGTTGATATCTTTTTTGCCCAAGAAATCAAATGGAGGGGACAGAAGGCGAAGGAGGTGGAGGATACCAGCTTCACGCTATGGTACACGGGGACGGCTACGAACAGAAATGGATTAGACATCTTGGTCAACAAGAGCCTCAAGTATGGAGTGGTAGACGTCAAGAGGCATGGGGACCGGATTATCCCGGTCAAGCTGGTAGTTAGAGGCTTTGTTCTCAATGTTATTAGCGTGTATGTCCCGCAAGCAGGCCACAACGAGAACACCAAGAAGGAGTTCAGGGAAGGCCTGGAGGACATATTCACGAGTGTACCTATTGGCAAGAAGCTCTACATAGAAGGAGACCTCAATGGCCACGTGGATACATCTAATAATGGTTTTGAACGGGTGCATGAGGGCTTTGCTCTAGCCTACGACATGGTCATAGCTAACACTCTCTTTAAAAAAGAGAGAATCACATCTAGTGACTTTTAGCAGTGGTCAACACTCTAGCCAGGTTGATTTCTTCCTCTCGAGAAGAGAAGACAAGCGTGCTTGCCTAGATTGTAAGGTGATACCTGGAGAGAGCGTTGTCCCTGAACATAAGTTTGGTGGCTGACTTCCGCTTTTGGATTCGCGTCCAACAGGATGAGTCTGCAAAAGTCGCTAGAACGAAGTGTTGGAAGCTCGAGGGGGAGTAGCTCAGGCATTCAAGGAGAGGGTCATTAAGGAGGACCCTTGGGAGGAAGGAGATGATGCAGACAATAAGTGGATGAAGATTGCGACTTGCACACGTAAGGTGGCCTCCGAGGAGTTTGGAGTGTCTAATGGAAGTAGAAGCGAAGCTAAAGATACCTAGTGCTAGAACTATGATGTTCAGAAGGCTATTAAGGAGAAGAAATATTGTTTCGGACGCCTTTACCTGGATAGGGGTGCAGACAACATAGAGAAGTACAAGGTGGCAAGGAAGGCCGCAATGCGAGCTGTGAGTGAAGCAAGGGGTCGGGCATATGAGGACCTCTACCAGCGGTTAGACATGAAGGAAGGCGAAAGGGACATCTATAAGATGGTCAAGATCCAAGAGAGGAGGACGAGGGATGTCGACCAAGTCAAATGCATCAAGGACGGAGCAGACCAGCTCCTGGTGAAGGACGAGGAGATTAAACATAGATGGCGGGAATACTTCGACAAGCTGTTCAATGGGGAGAATGAGAGCTCTTCTATTGATTTGGAAGACTCCTTTGATGATACTATCAGACATTTTGTGCATCGAATCCAGGGGACTAAAGTCAAGGATGCTTTGAAAGGGATAAAAAGAGGCAAGGTGATGGGCCCTGATTCTATCGCCATTGAGGTGTGGAGAGGCCTCTGAGACATAGCGAGGACATGGCTAGTAAGCTTTTCAACCTCATTTTTTGGCAGACAAGATGCCAGAAGAATGGAGACAGAGTATATTAGTATCAATCTTCAAGAACAAGGGGGGTAGTCAGAGTTGTACAAATTATCGTGGAATTAAGATGATGAGCCATACAATGAAGCTATCGGAGAGTCATTGAGCATTGCTTGAGAAGACTGACAAACGTGACCAAAAATCAAATTGGTTTCATGCCTGGAAGGTCGACCATGATCACCGCAAAAAAAAGGTCAACCATGAAAGCTATTTTCTTGGTATGGCAATTTATGTAGAGATATAGGGAGAAAAAGGATGACCCGCATATACCCGCATATGGTATTCATTGACTTGAAGAAGGCCTATGACAAAATACCGCGGAATGTCATGTGGTGGGCCTTAGAGAAACAAAAAGTCCCAACAAAGTACATTACCCTCATCAATGATAGTACAATAATATTGTGATAAGTGTTCCAACAAGTGATGGCAGCACTGATGACTTTCCTATTAAAATAGGACTGCACCATGGGTCAGCTTTGAGACCTTATCTTTTTTGCTTTGGTGATGGATGAGGTCACAAGGGATATACAAGGAGATATCCCATGATGTATGCTCTTTGCGGATGATAGTGCTAGTAGTTGATAGTCGCACGGGGGTTAATATGAAGTTAGAACTATGGAGACAAACCTTGAAATCGAAAAGTTTTAGACTTAGTAGAACTAAAACCGAGTACATGAGGTGCGGCTTCAATTTACTAGGCACAAGGAGAGGTTAGCCTTGATAGGCAGGTAGTGCTTCAGAAGGATACCTTTCGATATTAGGGGTCAATGCTGCAGAAGGATGGGGATATTGATGAAGATGTGAACCATCAAATCAAAGCCGGATGGATGAAGTGGCGCCAAAGTTCTGGCGTTCTCTGTTGACAAGAGAGTGCCACAAAAGCTAAAAGGCAGGCTCTATAGGACAGCGATTCGACCCGCAATGTTGTATGGCGCTCAGTGTTGACCGACTAAAAGACGACATGTCAACAATTAGGTGTGGCGAAGATGCGCATGTTGAGATGGATGTTTGGCCTGACAATAAAGGATTGGGTCCAGAATGATGATATACGAGATAGATCTGGAGTAGCACCGATTGAAGAAAAGCTTGTCCAACATCGTTTGAGATGTTGGGGCATACTTAGAGCAGGCCTCCAGAAGCTCCAGTGCATAGCGGACGGCTAAAGCGTGCTGATAATGTCAAGAGAGGTCGAGATAATGTAAAGAAAGGAGAATAGGCCCATAAGGAAGCCCACTCGTGGTAATGGCCTGTTCTCCTAGTGCCCCGGGTATTATGTGAAAAACCTAGACCCTGGCGTGATTAACGCGTGCCCGAAGGCGATAAGTGTCTGCTGCCGGTTGTCGCTCCGGTGCCTCTGCCCGCCTGCTCGTCATTAGATTCCACTCCGATTAAATCAGGCAGACACTGACGACAGGTGATCCTCCGTACAATACTATAAACTCCAACTAGCCAAGGTTAGCACGTACTCTTTCCTAATCTATCTGAACTCTCATCTTATATGTGTCAGAAATTGTTCATCCGATTCTAGTTATTTTGACTGCATGATCTATTATGCTAATTTGTTTTTAAATTCTTTTGATTGTGCAATCCGTGACACGGTCATGAGGAGAAAAGCCCCCGAAACGCCATAAATATTGATTCAACTTTAGGCATGCTGCTTAAAATTCTCAATATACTAACATTGTTAAAGTGGATAATGTGCTAGATCCAATTGAAGATAACTTGATTCAAAATTTCATGATAATTTACACTTATTGGGAATTAGCTAGCAACTAGGTTATCTTCTGATGAAATTGTTAATAATTTTAATATTTTTGGTGATTATAGGGGCAAATTTAAACTAATATAAATGTAATCATTTATTTTAATTGCATCAAAGTGACGTATTATTCTAGTATTATGGAATTATTTCTTTGCACATGACAATTTTCTTTAACTATCTTGGCTTGGGCCCCCCCTGTACCCAAATCCTGGCACCGCCCCTGAGGTAGACTGAACTTGACATGGGAGGAGTCTGTAAAAAAAGATCTGAAGGATTGGAGTATCACCAGGACAGAGCGTGGAAGCATGTTTTCCATGTGCCAGAATTATGAGTTGGTTGCGAGATCTTATAGATTTCAGCTCTAGTCTACCCCAACTTGTTTGGGACTAAGCTTTGTTGTTGTTGGGCATTTGTTGTAGTTGAGATGATTATTCTGTTGTATGATGCTAACATATTAATAAGTTTGATTTATATTGCTGTTGTATCAAGATTTATGTTGTTCAAAATCATGAATTGGGCAAAAACCCTAAAAATGGGTTTACGGTACTGCATGACCTTGGGCGGAACAGATGTCGTAAGCTCGTACGACAGACTTTTGGGGAACTGTAAACTGGTTCTGCGGGACGAGTTTTTTTGAGGATCTGCTAGAGATGCTCTTACTATCATACAACTTATTGTTTGTTTATTGACTCTTCCAGCCAAACTCGACTGAATTTTGGTCCAATGATAAACGATGGATATGTGACGATGATGGAAGGACAATACCAACTTGGTACTTTCTCACATTTATACTCCCTCTGTAACAAAACGTAAGATGTTTTTTATGCCCTATGCAACCAAAAAACACCTTACATTTTGGTACGGAGGAAGTACCTTATATCCCGGATTAGCAATTTTGTTCGGACTTGCATTTCAAGTGACTATTATATACATTTCAAAATTAACTTTCTGAAAGGAGAACAATTATTTCTTTAGGAAGAAACTAGCTCAGGTTTGGAAAGGAAACAAAGTAATTTAATGCTCTTGTGGATCAAAGGGCAAGAGAGAGTTTAAGGATGAGACTAATCTTTATTGATAGCTGGAGATTCATGAACAGCCAATAGCTCCTTATATATTAGAGACTCCAACTAAAATCAACAGAAGGGAAAACCGAGAACCTACATAAATCTATAGCCTCCTATGAATCCAGACCTGATCAATCTGGTATGAATCCAGACCTGATCCCAACTGCTGCTAACCTACTTCTAGACTGGGCTTGTGCCTGAGTAAAAGGTGATGGTTAACATAGGCATTTTACTCACACCCTTAATTGTGGTTTTCAATTCTAAACAGAGGCCATACTTTATTCGGTTTACATCCAAAAATGATACATTTGGGAATATATGAGCATGAGGTCGTTTAATCAACCTTGGTCATGATACCTAGGTTAAAAGTATTTTGCCTTTTTTACACAGGGCACACCAGGGTGTGTACATGTGTGTAGTTGCATAATTATAGTGTCCATGTGGTGTATAGATTGGCTGTTTTATTTGGACTGAGGCTGCAACTGAGGTAGTGCTTGAAAATGCTACTCTATTCCTGGAACCTAATGGTTTAGACCCTGGCGGACACCCATGCGAGAACAAAGGAAAATCACCATACCAGCATTTCTGGAGATATGCAACTCTTTATTTCTAATAAGACCTATTACTATTTCCGGAATCATAAGGCATCCAATGACTCAAAACTGTATTCTAATATATTTACGAATAGGCTGGATTGCATGCCTAAAGATTGGTGTAATGTGTCTGTCGACTCCAAGAAAAGGTGGGAGAAAAAACTTCAATGTGGCACATAGTTATCACAACGCCCTAGTCCTGGCCATCTCAGGCCCGGCCCTGTCGGCCCACCCAGGCCCGGCCCTAAAATCCAGGGCCTAGGCCCGATGGGCTTGCCCATGGGCCAGGCTTGGGCCTGAGTTTTGAGCCCACCAGTAGGGCCTGGACGAGCTTGGGCTTGGCATATTGGCATTTTAAGGAAGAGGCCCGGCCCACGGCCCTAAGCCCTAAGGGCTTTCTAGGGCTTTTTACCAGATGGGCCGGGCTTGGGCTTGAAAAGTAGGACCAGTGATAGGGCCTGAGCCTCAATTTTTTGCCGTGGGCTTTTTCAGGCCCGGCCCAAGCCTGGCCCGGCCCGGCCCATGGCCAGATATACAAGGCCCTAAGAAAAAAACTAAGCTGGCACCATACAAATGCCAGAACGATGGTGTAACTTACTAAATGAAAATGGCTAAGATATAACACTCTAAAAATTATGCATCCGGGAAGTTCTATATATACAACAAAATCCATCGTCCAATAAGAGACAACACACTGTGAGTAGCCTTACTATCTCTACTCCAATCAAGCATTGAGCTAGTAATTATAAAGATGCATAGAGTTTAGTTACACACCTGTTTCTTGAGCAATGACCATGCATCCTCCTCCTTCAATTTGTCCACATGGTGGTAGGGAAGCACATCTTTCATCCTCGAGCCACTCTTTCATCTCTAGTAGTGACGATGACTCGACTACCTCGAGCCACAACATTAGACAAGGGTGTTTTAAGCACATCATCCCATGCTCCATGGTTCCAAACATCATCTAGCATCAGGAATAGCCTCTTCCCTTTCAAGGTAGTGGAAAGGATTGACTGAAGCAAAGCCAACACCTTTTCACCACCATGTACTCCCCCGGCTTGCGTGATGATTGTCCTTAGAAGCTCAACCTTGTCAAAGTCCTTGTTGATGCTCAACCATATTGTCTTGTCAAAGTTGGCATTCATTGTTTCGTCATTGAAGATTTTCTGGGCAAGAGTGGTCTTACCGATCCCACCAACACCAACAACAGCGAACACCATGATATTGTTGTTGCTCTCTTTTTCAGAAAGCATCATCTCAACCAGTTTTCTTGTGTCTTCTTCGATCTTCTCCCCGACTACACCCTGCCGGTCGAACTCCCCTGATGTCTCACGCCTGGCATCACTAGAACGAGGGGCGTGCACATTGATGCCACGATCCTCATAGGAACTAAGATTGATGAAGCTAAAAGCAGCGCTTCGCTCCTTGATGGCGTCGAGCCTCTTGTTAAGCGCCTTGATGCGGGTGCCGATATCGCGGGCAAGGGAGGGATTCCGCATGCAAAAGAGCAAGGGGTTGAAGCACCCGCAGTCTACTTTGGATGGACCGCGCTCCATGGCCTTGAGCTTGCAGAGGTCGAGGATGTCGGCAGCTTTGTACATGGCGCGCTTGAGCTGGCCGACCCACTCTCGCACGGTCTCGTCGGTGATGTTTCTCCTGTCAGCGTCGGCAAGGAAGTTCTTGAGGTCCCTAAGCTTGACGTCCATCTTGTCGATGTCGTCTTCGACTCCAAGTAGCATGTGCACCTCCTCGCTCACCATTTCGGTCAGCATGTTTTGCACGTAGGATGCGAAGGCATCCAGGACCATGGCCATTTTTGCTCTGTTCTGCTGTAACAAAAGAGGGCAAAGTCAGGTAGGAATTAACCACTCAACAGAGGGTGAGAAACCAAAAACTGCTGCAGTAAGAAGCTTTATTTGTGGGACTCGCCTGCAGTCAAGCTCCGATTTTTCTTTTCCAATAAATAAAATTTCCCCAATCTCACTCCGGCGGCGCCCAGAAGCGACCCGGCACCGCGGCCAGGACCTGAACCGTCCGTCCGGGATCCCACTGCGAAGGCAGGGGGAGCAGCCCGTCCTTGTGGACGGCGAGCGGTAACTCGGGGCAGTCGAGTGGATGTCCTCCGGCCGGCAAACTGACGGCAGCCACGACTGAAATACCGACCACACCCGGCCGTCGCCGGAATCGAACCGCAGCTCGCCGGCGTCAATCTGAGCCTGGGCACTCGCGATTTGTAGTGAGGGAGCTCGGTTCAGGCTGGGAGTTGCTGTGATTGGATCGGATTTGGGTATGGTGTGGCGTATGGCGCGCCGGAGGAGGGGAGGCCAGGCAGGGGCACCGAACCGGGGAGGAAGCCATCTATAGCTAGCTACGCGAGAGATGAGATTCTTTGAGCAACGGCACACGCTGCCTGCCGCGGTTCCTTGCCCTCTCTCAAGTCTCAACTCAACTCAAAAGAGGGCGATGCGAGAGAAGAGAAGAGATGCTTTGCTCTCCTTCCACTCCGGGCGGAAGGCCTTCTTTTTCTTTTTTCCTTTCCTTCTTTTGGTCCGGGGCCAAACTAAAGCTTCACCAAACGGCGGAGCAAGCATCCGATGCTGTTTTCTACTACAATACTTATTAATTAAATAATTAATTGGTTCGATCCTTTTTTTATGATGAAACTACATATGTTGAGCTCTATTGATTAACAGCAATCTTCATAGAGATTAATACACGAACTAACATTACATAAATGTTAAACAGCAAATTTCGCCAAGCTGTGTGCTCCGTGGTCACGGTTTCTTCCTTCATGTCTGTAGTAGCATTCTTCATATCCTTGGCATGCCCAACGACCTCTCTGTTTTCTCAGAGATATCTCTAACAATAGTCATACAGTCCGATGCAATGAATTACATGCAAGGGCTTGCGCCTCACGACAATTTCAACTATTATTTTTTGGGGGTAAATAAGGTATTTCATATTCATCATAGTAGTATTCTTCTGATGCCTTCTGGAGCCAAATCTTGTTATCCTAACCCAGATCGATGAACTTCGAACATCTCCGAGGGGACACCACAAACGATCCCCATATGTTCGAGCGAACAGTCTGGACACAAAAAAAGCCCCCTCTACAATCGGGCCCCTCATACCGCCTGGTTCATTTTGTCAGACCGTCCGGCACCACCCAAATCTAGTCCATATGCGGAGCCGATTTGAGGTCATCTGGACGTGTTTGCCACGTCAACCAGACACACCAGATCCATCCATTACCGAACATGCCTTCTTCCTCTCCTGTTCTATAATACTCCCTTCATTTCTTTATGTAAGGTGTATTATTTTTGGCACAGTGACCAAGACACATAATTATAGACATTTTAGGACAAAATTACCCTTGACAAATTTATTTGTTAGTGGCAAGTAAATCAGTTATTCGAGGAAATAGGAGATACATGCAATCGACAGAGAGATACTTTCTTTCTTTTGCTACAAGGAGACATACAGACAATCAGAAGAGAGATACTTTCTCTTTTTATGGAGGGCTAACAAGGAAATTATTAGGAATTAGAAGAAATGCACCTTACATTCTGCATTTTTATAAAAAAACAAATACACCTTATATAAAGGAACGGAGGGAGTATTACAGCTACCTAAGGGCATCTCCAATGACGACCCGTAAATTTTCTACACATCCTTCCGCGGACAGGATGCGCTCTAGGTGTGGAGGCGTCCCGATCCGGATCTGGGGATAGGCACTCTTCACGCTCATCCAGTGTCCTACTGGCACCGAGGAGCGACCAAGCGAAAGCTTCACACTTTGTTGCCGATGACGGCGACTCTCACGAGCGCCTCTTTCTTCTTGAAGACGTCGTCGTGGTGCTCCTATTCGTGTCTGGGCTCCAGGTGAAAACTTTTGTCCGTTTCGGACTCGGTAGCGGTGATGCTTTGCACCGTTCTCCCTTCGAAGGGTGTTATTGTGGAGTTTAGCTGTACTAGGGTGTTGTGTGGCATTGTACTCCTTTCTTCCTTTGTTCTCTTTCGGTTGCGTACTCACGTGCATTCTGTGTGTGCCGATTATCCTAGGATCGGTTTTATAAGAGGGCTACCTCTTCACTTTGTGTCGTCTGGCCGTGTGCTTTGTTCGGTTGGTGCTTTATATATAAAACGGGGCGAAAGCCTGTTTTGAGAAGTGTGTTTTCCTTTTTTACAATGCGTTATTTTGATGGTCTCTTTCCGAGGGTATAATTATGTGTTATCTGCAAATTTAATCGATACGCACAAAAGTTTTGTGCAGTGGTCACCATCACTACATGTATTATATTGGTGCTACAGTGTCATATGTTGGCATTTAGAGATTGATATATTTTATAAGTTGGCTGTCGCAGATTGATCTGAGAAATCATTGACCAGTCAAAATTGTTAACCAAATTCAAAACTAGACACATCAGAACCAAGTATTCTCTCAAAACCTAGTTGTTCGGCCATCATCAGTATGAAACCTTCCCCTATCGAAAAAAGAAACCTTAGTTTTCATCAAACACTTTGAGAATGATCAATCAAACAGTTACACGGTGACTTGAGACAGAGTCTTTGAGTGTGCATATTTGTTAGGCAATAACCGTATCCTTCAAAGCGAGCATGTAAAGTCATTTGCTAAGTAAACACTTGACGAGCTAAACGATGATATAGGATACATGCGTTATTTAATTCATACCAACAAGGTCCAAGACCTTTCATGAGTTGGCTGATCATCGATATAGTTTCGACTTATAATGATCTGGATATGTATGTCAGTATACATTATTATTAAGTCATGGGTAAAAGATCGATGAGGATGAACCGTGTGTCAGTGTACGTGTAACATCTTTAACTGAATTTACATGTTTTTTCAGTCTGAACCTAGATGTTTTATCCAACCCGTGCGAGCTTGCGACTTCATGTGCTGTATGTAAACTCTAATTAGGCAGCTTTATCTAGCTTCTGCCTTTGATACTACATCTGGCTCATGCACTAGGGATCCTTTGCCGTCTGATAATAAATGAAGGTGGTATGCCTAATTTGGATCTTAATTTGAGCGCCAACGTATGCTTTGAACTGCTGTCTGCGAAATTAACCGCAGCTGAACATTGCCTGCAGTGACATAGGCCCCCTATTGAGAAAGGCTTCTTTGGGAAACCTTGATGGTTTTCTGGATGAATGAAGCCGAGTGGATGACATGATGGACGAATTCTTCAAATCAACTGGATTTCCTTGAGCACACCTACACCTGAGTACCTGACACTTCACACTGGGACCCCCTTTCCCTTCTCGTGATTGATAATCACCTTGATCAGCACTTGATTCAGAATCACTGGTGTTCCATCAGCAAAGTGGGAATGATTTTGTCAACAAAAGAAAGAAGCCCGAAACCGCGCGCATATGGAAAAACAGCTTGACTTGTCAAGTTACATGCGTTGCTGGCAGGCGTCCATTCTACTGCTCTCTCCAATTCCTAGCTTTTGATTTCTGAAGTCAAAGCAAGCAAACTGAAGAAGTCCTGTCTCCAAACGACCAAGCCAAGAAACAAAGGAGGAAAGACGACTCCGTTTTACTACTGCTGGAGTTTCATGGATGATCTCAGCAATAATAATAATTGACTTAAAAAATACTACCAGTCTTTGTTCTTTTCCTTTCCTAATACTCGTATCAGTTATTTGGGCATCACACCTCCAACCAACAAGCCAGTTAAGAAATAAAGAAAGAAAATGACTCTGTTTTACTACTACTGGAGTTGCGCTTGAAACTAAGATCAAGGTGTTTCTCTTCACCTTTTCTCTTAGTACAATTTAATCCGTACTAGTAAATACAGTAATGTCAAATGGCCCCCAATATCTCTGAGACTGGAGTCAAGCTGATCCATTCATTCTTGTTGCATTATGGAATTCATCAAAAGTTCCCAAATTAAATAATTACTTGCACAAACATACGTATGTCACAAAAAAGACAAGTCTCCAAGCAGCTACACTACATCGTCGTTTCTCAACACAACAAAGCTTACTGCCAATCCACAAAGTACAGACTACATAGCAACACTCTGTCTTTGCCAAGTAGATAGATAACCAAAATTAAAAAAGAATGTCGAACTTCAGTAGTTCATGCTGCAGCGTCAAAGTAGGCTTCCCTTTCACCAGGGCTTCTCTGCATTCATGCATGGATAAGCTCCAATCACATCCAGCACAATCGATGCCTGCTTCCCTTTCACCAGATCAAACCAGCACAATCGATGCCTGCTTCCCTTTCACCTGATCAAACCAGCACAATCGATGCCTGCTTCCCTTTCACCTGATCAAACCAGCACAATCGATGCTGGCTTCCCTTTCACCTGATCAAACCAAGGTTTCAATTATATCAGATATATACGGCCATGCAACAGGGCTTAACATATCAAGAAGTTCCATGTTTCCACGCATAGTACAGCTGCTAACTTTATTAACCAGACCACACATGCTATTATATGAACCATTGGCCAAAGCCTAAAGCAATAGCCAGTACAGACTGTCAGTCAACGCACTGCTGATAGTTTGTATCAATTACCATTCTTTCGGAGTTCTGTAATTAACATATACTGTAGTAACCAAGGGAGTTAACCAGTTCAAGATTATCACTAGCATTATAGCCATACCAAAAGAATAAACCAAGAAAAGAGAACTCTAATTTTTCTGGATGGAGGGAATAACAGGCCTTGAAGCAGTGTGCTAGCAGTAGTACCTAGTTAATGATCTCTTCATCTGCTGTTCTTGTATGCGCTTCTTGGTTCTTGTTTTCACCCACAGGGCCTGATGAAGCTCCTTTGTTATCCTCTGCATCCACCAGGAAGAAATAGGGTTTAATATATCAACATTTTTTATCTCCATTGGCTAAAGCACAGATGCTATTAAATGAACCGTTGGCTAAAGCAATTGCCAACACAGAGTATCAATTACCATTCTTTGAGAGTTATGTTATCAATATATAGTAACCAAGGGAGTTAATCAGTTCAAGATTCTCACTAGCATTAGTGCCATATCAAAAGAACAAACCAAGAAAAAAAGAACTCTGATATTTCTGGATGGAGGGAATAACAGGACTTGAAGCACATTGTGCTAGCACTAGTACCTAGTTTATGATCTCTTCATCCTCTGTTCTTGTCTGCACTTCTTGTTTCTTGTTTTCACCCCTTGAGCCTGATGAAGCTGCTTCATCATCCTGCTCTGCATCCACCGGAAGAAAATAAATATGAAAAATTACGAACAGAGCAACCGAACGATCAAATTAAGATGCAGGAGAAGTTACGGTAATTTACCTCTCGATTTGGAAGACCTGCTGGGCAAGAAGTGTTGCGACAGGATATTCCTCGCCCAGACAGCGTCCTCGTTTGCTAACTGGCGCACTTCCTTGGAGTAATTCCTCCCCTTGGGGCTCAGCATTGCTGCATCATCCTCCATTTCTATGACTATGTTATGCAACGTGCAGCAGGCATCTATCATTTTACCTAGAGTTTTCAGGTTGGCCGGCCACCACGCCTCTCCCTGCAGACACTTCCATATATCTTTGAGCCTTGCCAGCGCCTTCAGAGCACAGTTTGTGGCCGCAGAATGTCTCCTATTGAACTCTGCCTTGGAATCTGAGAGATCTTCTTCCTGGTAAGGTGTGAGTAACCATGGGAGAAGAGGATATCCTGCATCACCAATTATGTATTCCCCGACTTCTGATCCATCTAATGCTACCTTCAGCTTGCTGCCATTCAGCCAACCTCCCTTCTCGCACTCCTTGAAGATTCGAGAGTCCTGCAAAACGCTCGACTGGTTCATACCTGATCTGAGCCAAATATTTCTAAACCTCATCTCTGGATCAACGACAACTTGCATCAGTGTACCAAAATTCTTCTCATGGTCCCAGTGTGGTCCAAATGGGATGTGCGTTGTACATATAACACCGCAGCAGTTATGCATATTGTGGATCTTGTCAAACTTGGATTTTATTTCATCCTTTTCACTGCAGTCTGGCCAGCTTGTGTGGTGGACTGCCCTCTCGCACATTGCAGCAACGAACCTCTCAGTTACCAACAAGATGATTGACTCGTTCACACCAACAGAGGATCCTATGCTCTCTGTTAGCTCACTGGACTGCAACCTTCTAAGAGCAACGGCTACCCGATCTTCTAAAGACAGCACCCTACCGTCAACAAAGGTGTAGCTATTCATATCTTCCATTGATGGCCCCATCACCAAACTGCAGATGTAGCTAAAGGTTTTCTTCGTCATTTTGAAGAGAGACTCGAATCTTTGTGTGTCCTCAAAAAAGGTCAAGGTTCCTGCATAAGAAGCCGTAAAAGCGGTTACACAATTCATAGGTAAGAGCTCAGTTGTTGACAGAGTTACTACAGTGAGAACCAGAAACATCACATGAGCAGGGGAACTAGTAGGGAACAAGTGAGAACAATAGAAACTTAGTAGATGACGGACTCCATCCAAATCAGAAAGTAACATTGGTCAACAAATAGCCATTGCAAAATGATAGAAGGCTAGTTATCTATTTTCTTTGGAGAAAAAAAAGCTAGTAATATATTCAAAAAACCATGTTCACATTACTACCATGTAATTGTTGTTGTACTCTGCGAGGGTGTATTCAAAAGGAGTAGTTGGGAGCATATTCAAACTCCAACATACTGACGGAAGGTAGAAAACAAGGAGAATAGTTCAGATAACCAGAATAAATTACCTCTCAACATGAAAGAGAGGCTGACATTTGTCTCCAACTTGTAGGGGTTAGCTGTGTACAAGACATACCATTTCCTTGAATTATCTCCTTCGCGTGCATATGCCTTGACATGCTCAACATGGCTGAACTTGTCCCACTCAGGGCCAGATTCTCCCGCGGCTATGGAAGCGAGCAGTGCTAGGCTGCAGTATAGCTCCAAATGCCTTGGGTTTATACCTCCCATGTATTCTGGGAGTGACTCCATGTCCTTATCCGCGAGTATGAGCCTCTGGAGTGCAGGAACACCCTCCAGCACCTTCAGCTTTGGGCAGTCTTCGATGCTAAGCTTCTGCAGTCTGGGAAGATTAGTGAACCTCTCCAGGTCAAGGTTTTCATCCAGTTTCAGCTCGACCAGAGATGGAAAGTTCTCTAGATAGGTAAGACCTTGGACATATCTTATCGATAAGGAATACAAAGCCCTTGGGAGGTAAGACCAGGAGGAAGACACCTCAATTTGCACCGATATAGCCTAAGTACCTGCAAGACAGGAAAGGCTGGCACTTGCTCCTCCCACTGCCACTCCTCCCACTCCACCATTCCTCCTAAATTCATCTCATGCAATCTTGGAAATGCAGGCAGCATTTGGGAAGGACGAGGACTGTGGTGATGGTAGGACTGCAGGAAATCAGGTCCAACAAGCTTGATGGCTGGAGCACGATTGATCTGAATGAGCTCCAAATAAGGGAGTTGACACAAACCAATAGGAAGCTGTGTGCAGTATGCTAGGTCGGCAATGAACAGAATCCTTAAGTTCTTGAGGGGCACATCTAGTGATGAAATCATCCACCTTGGGAGCCGTTGGCCAAAATATCCTCTGATGTAAAGAGTTTCTAACCTGGACGGAGGGCAGAGCTCATCAAACAGCTTCTCAATTTGTTGTTGCGCTTCCTCAGAGACGCAATCTTCCTCTTTAATCAGCCCATCATCTCCCAATATACTACCACAATTTAAGAATAGAATAGTAAGATGCACCTTGTTGATAAGCTTTGCCTTTGCTGCATATGAGGAAGCAGTTATATTCTCTAATCCGTCCAATCCAAGACTGTTGAGCCGAGAAAGTGGACCCAACTCTTCCAAACTACACCAATCACCATCCACCTGGGCTGGAAAACCATGTAATACCCTCAAGTTCGTTAGAGCATGGAACCCCCTAGGTATGCCTTCTATGCTTGTTCCACTGAAGTTAAGGTACCTTAGCTGCGCTAACTTTACAAAGCTACGGGGAACTTTAACAAATTGCTCACATCCTGTAAGGCTAATGTACTGCAAGAATTTCATCTTTCCAATGCTATCAGGTAGACTTGATATATCAGTGTTTCCTAAGGACAAGTACCTCAGGTGCTTGAGTTCATGCAAGGATTCAAGCAATGCTACAACATGTGCATAATCTATATGTAAAGTTCGTAGAAATGGAAAATGAACCAAAGAATCACCAGGCTTGATATTTATATAGCCAACTGATATTAGTGCCCTTAATGTCTTTTGTGCTTGCAAAGAACTCCACTCCAACCCATCTGATTCTGATGTTTTGCTTTCTACCGATAACCGGAGAAACTCATGCGCAGTAAGTTTACTAACAATATTAATTTCTCCACTCTGAACTGCTAGTGCCTCATTTCTAGCCACAAATTGAGCAAATGAGCGTACAACATCATGCATGTTGCACACATCTTCACCAACATACTTTGTATTTGGCTCTAAAAGATTCCTCAGCATCAGCTCCTTATAGCAATTTCTTCCGAGCTCTTCTAAGTCATCTGAGGTCCCGTGAAGAAATCCTTCACTTATCCACATGCCAATGATTTCATTGCTAAAAAACACTGCAGTTTTAGGGAGAAGGGAGAAATGCAGAAAGCATTGTTTGGCACAAGAAGGTAAATCTTCATAGCTTAAATATAATGCATGGTTTAGCTCTTCAGGCATTCCAGATATCGACCATACAGAATCATCCAGAACCATCTCCCACTCACGGTGTCTTTTGCCCTTCTGACACAATAGACCTCCCATTACTTTTACTGCAAGAGGCAAACCATCACATTTTGCTATAATTTGCAACCCAATGTCCTTGAGCATATCAATGTCACGTCCATCAGTCTCACTTGAGATTATCTGCAAGCAGTTGAACTGATGGAGTCAATAAGGAGTGTTTTTTCCTTGAGAGAAAAAATTGCCGTTTGCTAACTGCTAGCGTTGAATCAATATAAGTCAATAATAGGCTAGTGGAGAAAAGAGACTCGAAAGATTGGTTAATGTACTGCCTAAATTAAACTATTAAGTGAATGAACTGGTAAGCAGGGATGTTGCTGTTAGTATCATGTGAGTGGGCCTGGGCACGCTTTAGTATCATTGACTGATTACAGTTTTTC
This sequence comes from Triticum dicoccoides, assembly GCF_002162155.2. Classification (NCBI taxonomy): domain Eukaryota; kingdom Viridiplantae; phylum Streptophyta; class Magnoliopsida; order Poales; family Poaceae; genus Triticum; species Triticum dicoccoides. The sequence goes on from NC_041391.1 coordinate 51,756,594, forward strand.
CATACTGCAGGTATAGTACTACTGGACAACTTAATGTGGATTTATTGACACCTCCAGCCAAACACGACCGAGTTTCAGCCCAAGGAAGAACAATACCACTGTTTTTCACCTCTTTATGAGTTTTAGCCTAAGGACTGACTATGTATTTGTGAACATGATGGAAATGGAAGAACATTTTTTCAGCTTTGATAAATCGAAGAACATTTGTATAATCCTAATTATCCATTTTGTTTGGACTAGCATTTTAGGTAATGACTACATATATTTCAAAATTTTAGCTTTCTAAAAGTGAGAAACAATGCCAAGAAGGGAAAATAATTCTTTGACACTAGCAAAAGTTAATTGCTCTCAGATAGAACTGTATTTGCGTTATTATTGGAGTTTAGTTTTGCACCTGTTTCTTGAGCAATGACCAGGCATCCTCCAAGTCTAATTTGTCCACATGGTGGTAGGGAGGCATAGCTTTCATCCTCTGAGCTACTATTTCACCTCTAGTAGTGACAAGGATTCGGCTACCTCGAGCCAAAGCATTAGTCAAGGGTGTTTTAAGCACATCATCCCATGCTCCATGGTTCCACACATCATCTAGCACCAGAAATAGCTTCTTCCCTTTCAAGGTAGCGGCAAGGATTGGCTGAAGCACAGCCAATGCCTTTTCACCACCATGTACTCCCCCGGCTTGCGTGATGATTGTCCTGAGCAACTCAACCTTGTCAAAGTCCTTATTGATGCTCAGCCATATCATCTTCTCGAACTCAGCATTCAAGGCTTCATCGTTAAAGACCTTCTGGGCAAGAGTGGTCTTGCCGATTCCACCGACACCAACAATGGCGACCACCATGATGTTGGTGTTGCCCTCCTTTTCACTCAGCATGATCTCAACCAGCTTTCTTGTGTCTTGTTCGATCTTCTCTCCGACTACACCTGACCGGTCAAACTCCCCTGAAGTCTCACGTCTGGTATCGCCAGAATGAGATCCATGGACCTTGTTGCCACGCTCCTCATAGGAACCAAGATTGATGAAGCTGAAAGCAGCGCTTCGCTCCTTGATGGTGTCGAGCCTCTTGTTGAGCGCCTTGATGCGGGTGCCGATGTCGTGGGCATGGGAGGGATTCCGCATGCAGAAGAGCAAGGGGTTGAAGCACCCCACATCTTTAGTGGATGGACCGCGCTCCATGGCCTTGAGCTTGCACAGGTCTAGGACATCGGTGGCTTCGTACATGGCACGCTTGAGCTGGGCCACCCACTCTTGCACGCTCTTGTCGATGATGTTTCTCCTATCAGCGTCGGCGAGAAAGTTGTTGAGGTCCCTGAGCTTGAGATCCATCTTGTCAATCTCGTCTCCGACTCCAAGCAGCATGTGCACCTCTTCGCTGGCCATCTCCGTCAGCATGCTCTGTACATAGGATGCAAAGGCATCCAGGACCATGGCCATTTTGGCTGTGTTTTGCTGCAACAAAGATAAATCAACACCACGTCGTTATCATTCCTTGCCAGTCGGTGCAGCTAAGGGTTAATTACTGGTTGTTACTATTTAAAAAATGATCAATTACTGGTTTAAAAATAGAAACTGGCATCAGGTTGGAATGCTGAAGCGATAAGCACGCGAAACAGCAAAATGAAAATAGGCAAGCACAAGCTACCTGCCAGATGGATAGAAGCAAGCAAACCCAAGCTTATGTGTCACTCAAAGTCTGAGTATTCGTCGTCGTCGTCACCGCCGGCTCCACCATGCCGCCCCCGTCGCGGCTGCAGCTGTGCTGCCACTGCCCTCACCGTCGTGTCGCCATGGA
>NC_041391.1:51758613-51767684 GCF_002162155.2 Triticum dicoccoides
CGAGGTGATTGATGGAGGAATCAGGGAGAGACGCGAGGCGAGTAATGGAGGCAGGGAGAGCAGGGGGGCAGTGACAGTGAGTGAGGAGTGGCGGTACAGCAGAGGGGGCGAGGAGTGGGGCGGAGCGAGCGACGAATGATTGAGAGAGAGAGAGGGTGTCAACATTAACTACTACGTACTTCCTCCGTTCTTAAATATTTGTCTTTTTAGACATTTTAACAAGTGACTACATACCAAGCAAAATGAGTGAATCTACACTCTAAAATATGTTTACATACGGATGTATATAGTAGTCCATTTGAAATGTGACAAATATTTAGGAACGGAGGGAGTACTCGCCAACACAACGTGCTCCTCTGCTCAGCAAACCAATAATTGTGAACACAGTGCTCTGGATTAGATACATGATGCAATTTCTCGCTCTTCTTCTCAAGAGCAAACTCCCGCGGCATGCATTTTTCTTTCTTTTTTGAAAAAAATACTGGTTAAAACACGATTAGAAGCCCCCGTCAAGAGCATCTGCAACGACGGACCAAAATTTTTTTGGCTACCAAAATTCAAAACTTTTTAATGAAGTTGATAAATTTTGGATAGCCAAAAAAAATAATAATTCATATTTCAATATTTTGGATAGCCTAAAACTTCATATCCATATTTCACCTTCTACTTCCAACTACATATTTGCGTATATTCTCCAAATAATATCAAACTCGCATCTGATAAAACAAACAGAAATAAAACACAAAGTAGGAGAAGGCCAATTTGGCTCCCGGGCTCAGCTGCACCCGCGCCGACGAAAAAAATCAAAATAAATACTAGAAAAATTCAAAAAAAAATTCCACTTTTTTTGTCTGGTAGATAATTTGATGCGTGAGGTTCGCTGCAAAATTCAACTTGTTTCGACCTTTGAGCATCTCTCTGCAAAAAAGACAAAATCAGGATCAGTAAAAAAGCTTACTGTTCACTTTGACCCGATTTGTTTTTTTTTTCCTGAGAGCTGCTCGAATGTCCAAATGAATTGCAATTTGCAGCGGACCTCACGCAACAAATTATCTACTACACAAAAAAATTGGATTTTTTTAGAATTTTTCTAGTATTTATTTTGAATTTTTTTTGAGCGGGAGCATCTGAGCCTGGGCTCAGATGCGGATTTTCGACAAAGTAGTAATTAATCTATTACTCCGTCCGTCCCAAAATAAGTGACTCAAAAATGACTCAAAAATGAGTCACTTATTTTGAAACGGAGGGAGTATATTAATATTAAAACAAAAGGCAAAGATAGTCACCGGGCACAATCATTTTTATGGAGTATGACTTGGCAAAAGCGAGAAACATGAAGTTGGTGTTATGCTTATTTGAACAATTAACCGGATTAAAGATTAACTTTCATAAAAGCGATACTAATTATGAACACAGTGCTCTGGATTACATACATGATGCAATTTCTCACTCTTCTTCTCAAGAGCAACTCCCGCGGCATACATTTTTCTTTCCTTTTTGAAAAAAAAATGCTGGTTAAAACGCAATTAGAAGCCCCCATCAAGAGCATCCGCAACGACAGACCAAAATTTTGGCTTCCAGAATTCAAAACTTTTTAATGAAGTTGAGAAATTTTGAATAGCCAAAATAATAATAATTCATATTTCAATATTTTGGATAGCCTAAAACTTGATATCCATAGTTCACCTTCTATTTCCAACTACATATTTACTCAATGCTCCAAATAATATCAAACTCGCATCAAATAAAACAAACAGAAATAAAACACAAAGTAGTACCTAATCTATTATATTATTATATTAAAACAAAAGGCAAAGATAGTCACCGGGCACAAAGGTTCGAATCCAAGCCTTCTCTTCTTGGTTCGTCTGGGCTCTATGGTTTTTATTTACGTTGTATTTGCCACCGTTCCTCTGATGCATTTTCGTGTTTCGTTTTTTTTTTGCCCACTGCTCCGTTCGTTCGGCTTCGGCCTCGCCTCCATCCAACCTGACCTAAATTAAGAACGGATTTGCGTCCACAAGAACAGTAGACGGACAGAAAATGAGTTTGCGTCCACGTATTGGGCCATCATTTCTACCCACGCAGAATCAAGCGAACAAAATGCGTGCATGCACAGACACTGCTATACCTTGCTTTTACTGAGACCAAGGGAAACCTCACATGAAGGGAGACACGAGATGACCCGGCCTAGGCGCGTGGGCAGCAGCAACCTCTCTTTTTTCGCATTCGTTCTTTCACTTTTGTTTATACATCCAAATATTCAAAATCAATATATTCCAAAAACACTCTACATAAAACATTTAAGAAATGTTAATTTAGTGTTTGTAAAATGTTAAATGTGTATAGCAAAAATATTTCTCATGTATATTGAAAATGTATACAGAAAATGCAATGTGTATGAAAAAAGTTGATCATGTACTTAATTTTTTTAATCAAGCATTAAAAATATATTTATCATTTTTTCAATGTTAAACGTGTATAAAAAATTGTTCCCTGATGTATAGGAAAAATATAGAACATGTATTAAAAATGTTGAACATAAAAACATAAATTGTGAAGAATGTTATCATGTATTAGAAATGTTAGCCATATATTTCCAAAATGTTAACCGTGTATACAAAACGTCTTGATATATACAAAAGATGTATTATGCGTATGACAAATGTAGTCATCAAACACAAGAAATGTTAATCAACTACTTGAAAAAGGTTAAATATGTACAAAAATTGTTTCTCGTGTAGACGAAAATTGTAGAACATGTATTAAAATTATGGAACAGATTTTTTTTAAAGTGTTGATCATGTATAAAAAAATGTTAATCATAGATTTCCAAATATTAAACATGTATTAAAAAATATGCCTGTTATATACCAAAATTGTACAATGTGTACTGGAAGAATTCATCAATCATATTTGTTTAGAATGCTAATCATATATTTTGAAAATATTAAACATGCATAAAGCAATATTGCTGTTGTATACACAAAAAGTAAAAATGTGCATGAAAATGTAGATATGCACTGAAGAAAAACAGGAAGAAAAATGGTCAAAGAAACAAAATAAATACCTCAAAAAAAATCCAAGGAAAACCATGAAATCCCATGAGAAAACAAAGAAAAACAGAATAAAACCAAAGAAAAACATAAAAAAACTGATGAAAACTAAGAAAGAAAGAAAGAAAAACCAAGGAAAATGGAATAAAAATGAAAAAAACCAATAAAAAGAGAAAGAAACAAATGAAAAATCAAAGAAAAACGAAGATAGAAAGGGAAAAAAATAGTAAAGCCGGAATAAAACAGAAAACGATGAAAAAACAAAGGACAAACACCAAAAAGCATGAAAAAACAAAAAGGCCGAAGAAGAACAGGAAAGAAACAACAACACAAAAGCAAGCAAAATGCAGCGAGTGAATGAGCGTCCGAGCGTGCGAGCCCGGCAAAATTAACAATTTTGACCTATGGACGCAATCAATTCACGAAATGAACTGCACCTAAAACTATTTCACGCGGCTGACCTTTTTGAGTGGCGCCCGGCATGCAGGCGGCACACCCTACGGTGCAACCCCCAGCTCTGGGGGGTTGCACCTCTGTCCACCGTGGCAGCCCCTGGGCCCGCACCCAGCAGTGCAGCGCCTCCGAGTTAGGCGCCACACATGTAATGTGCAGCGCCTAGCCCTTAGGCGTTGCACTGTCTGTTACTAGTTGGTCGGGCCCCTCTCCCCCACTCCCCCCACACACACCCCAACCCCCAAACCCGAGATCTACCCCCTCTCCCCCCTCTCAAATCCTTCCCCAAATCTTACAAATTTGAAGATTTTGTCTGTGGATTTCAAACTCAAACCCTCCCTCAAGGTAATATTCTTCGATCCCCTTGTTTTGATCCAAGTAATGTTAAAAAATTGCTCATTTTTGTTGCTAGTTTGGGGAAACCCTAGTTTTCTATGGATCTAGAGATTTGCATGGAGATGTGAGATGTTTGTTTGCCAATTTCATATGATTCGGCTTGTTGGTATGTTAGGGTTATTCTTATGGGTGTTCTTATTTTGGTTCTAGGGTTAGGGTTAGGGTTAGGATTATGGTTGTTGTTTCATATATATGTTAGGGTTTGTATTCCGTGTTAATCTTTGGATTAGTACTCATGGAAGAAATGTTACGTTGTGTTGTTTGAATGCTTATAGGGATGGGAAGAACATGTGTGTTTGTTCATCATGGGGACAAAGACGCCTTCTTGAAAGGCAATATTGAACCGAACGCAGATGAAATTGACATGGTGTTTGATAATAGTCCTAGCTATGCGGAGATCTTACAACAAGTGAGGAAAGATTTGAATTGGATGGCCCTAGATATCGTTCAGTTGGAGGGAAGGAATAATGTTGGTTTTGGAATGCACATACGTTGAAAGACAATGTGTGTCAACTCGGAGCAACGTTGGGTTGCATACAAGAAGACGGTGGCCGAATCACTAGACAAGGCTCTTGAGTTATTTGCAATGAAGAAGGTTGATTCAAGTTTGCATTTGGACTTGAACCGGAACCCCTCCCCTTTGGTTGCTAGTAGCCCCCCACCCTTGAACCGGGATGAAATGGTTGAACCTCTTATGACCCAAGAAGTGAGGCCAACATTGAGCCCATTTCCAAACAATCAAAATGAAGCTTTGCAAGAGGAGAATAATGAGTATGCGGACGATGACAATGAAGTTGATCTCCATGACAACAATGTGGGTGATTTTGACCAATATGATTTGCAAGAGACAATGGACCATTCCATCCCTTATTCCCGTGGCTATGTGATACGTCTCCGTCGTATCTACTTTTCCAAACACTTTTGCCCTTGTTTTGGACTCTTACTTGCATGATTTGAATGGAACTAACCCAGACCGACGCTGTTTTCAGCAGAACTGCCATGGTGTTATTTTTGTGCAGAAATAAAAGTTCTCGGAAGGACCTGAAACTCCACAGAAGTTATTTTTGGAATTAATAAAAAATACTGGCGAAAGAATCAAGGCCAGTGGGTCCACACCCTGTCCACGAGGGTGGGGGGCGCCCCCTGCCTCATGGGCCCCCTGGTGCTCCACCGACCTCAACTCCAACTCCATATATTCAAGTTCGGGGAGAAAAAAATCGGAGAGAAGGATTCATCGCGTTTTATGATACAGAGCCGCCGCCAAGACCTAAACTCTCTCGGGAGGGCTGATCTGGAGTCCGTTCGGGGCTCCGGAGAGGGGAATCCGTCGCTGTCGTCATCATCAACCATCCTCCATCACCAATTTCATGATGTTCACCGCCGTGCGTGAGTAATTCCATCATAGGCTTGCTGGACGGTGATGGGTTGGATGAGATTTACCATGTAATCGAGTTAGTTTTGTTAGGGTTTGATCCCTGGTATCCACTATGTTCTGAGATACATGTTGCTATGACTTTCCTATGCTTAATGTTTGTCACTAGGGCCCGAGTGCCATGATTTCAGATCTGAACCTATTATGTTTTCATGAATATATATGAGTTCTTGATCCTATCTTGCAAGTCTATAGTCACCTATTATGTGTTATGATCCGTTAACCCCGAAGTGACAATAATCGGTGATGACCGTAGTTTGAGGAGTTCATGTATTCACTAGGTGTTAATGCTTTAGTTCAGTACTCTATTAAAAGGAGGCCTTGATATCCTTATTTTCCAATAGGACCCCGCTGCCACGGGAGGATAGGACAAAAGATATCATGCAAGTTCTTTTCCATAAGCATGTATGACTATATTCAGAATACATGCCTACATTACATTGATGAACTGGAGCTAGTTCTGTGTCACCTATGTTATAAATATTGCATGAGGAATCGCATCCGACATAATTATCCATCACTGATGCAATGCCTACGAGCTTTTCACATATTGTTCTTTGCTTAGTTACTTTACCGTTGCCACTATTACCGTTACTTTCATACTACTTTGCTACTAAATACTTTGCCGCGGATACTAAGTTATCTAGGTGTGGTTGAATTGAAAACTCAACTACTAATACTTGAGAATATTCTTTGGCTCCCCTTGTGTGAATCACTAAATTTGGGTTGAATACTCTACCCTCGAAAACTGTTGCGATCCCCTATACTTGCGGGTTATCACTATGCATCGGATTCAGATGACGAAGGTCCCGATGAACAAGTTGATGAGGAGGGGTTCACGACAAAGGAGGCCGAAAGTTTCGAGAAGGTATTCAGTCGGGATCATCAGACTACATTGTTCAAGGATGTTAGTCTCGCGGATGAAGCCCTGGTAGATGGTGGCCAAGGTATATCTCTTGGGTTAGGCCAAGCTCTCACCGTAATTTGGATGATGGCAAGAACAAAATTGTGGGTTTATGATCAAGTTTATTTATGAGAAATATTTGAATCTCCTCTGAATTCTTTTATGTGTGATTAAGTTATCTTTGCAAGTCTCTTCGAATTATCAGTTTGGTTTGGCCTACTAGATTGATCTTTCTTGCCATGGGAGAAGTGCTTAGCTCTGGGTTCAATCTTGCTGTGTCCTTTCCCAGTGACAACAGGGGCAACAAGGCACGTATTGTATTGTTGCCATCGAGGATAAAAATATGGGGTTTATATCATATTGCATGAGTTTATCCCTCTATATCATGTCATCTTTCTTAATGCGTTACTATGTTCTTCATGAACTTAATACTCTAGATGCAGGCAGGAGTCGGTCGATGTGTGAAGTAATAGTAGTAGATGCAGGCGGGAGTCGGTCTACTTGTCACGGATGTGATGCCTATATACATGATCATGCCAAGATAATCTCATAATTATTTGCTTTTCTGTCAATTGCTCGACAGTAATTTGTTCACCCACCATAATAATTATGCTATCTTGAGAGAAGCCACTAGTGAAACCTATGCCCCCGGGTCTATCTCTTATTATGTAAGCTTTCAATCTACTTTTATTTGCATCTTTACCTTTCCAATCTATATCATAAAATACCAAAAATATATTTATCTTATCATATTATCTCTATCAAATCTCACTTTCGCAAGTGGCCTTGAAGGGATTGACAACCCCTTTATTGTGTTGGTTGTGAGTTCTTGTTTGTTTGTGTAGGTGCGTGGGACTTGTGAGGAGCCTCCTACTGGATTGATACCTTGGTTCTCAAAAACTGAGGGAAATACTTAAGCTACTATTGCTGCATCACCCTTTCCTCTTCAAGGAAAACCAACGCAAGCTCAAGACGTAGCAGCGTCCACAGGTTAAAATTGTCAATCTTGCCAGCGAGCCCGTTATTGTAGTGAGCACTGACAACTTTTAGCGAGACAGAAGCTATTCTCGCTAGAAGCGAGATATAGCTGTCGTGCACTGGTCCGGGGCTTGGGATATTTTTGTGCCTAGCCTAAGGCCATCTCCACCGCGCGATCCCAAATGGACGTCCGTTTTGTCCGGATTTAGTCCGTTTGGGTAGGGCGATGGGGTCGTGTCCGGGCCTGTCTTGGGATGCGGTGGTCGTGCGCCCAACGCGCGGCCGCATCCTTTTACCCCATCCCGCCCGCCTCTTTCAAACAACAACGTTTCAAATACCAGTGGCCGGCCTAGTTCACGCCCGGCAACAAAGCTAGCGGCCTACACGTCCTCGCCGGCAACACAGCCAGCGGCCAGCAACACAGCCGACCTCCAAAATGAATAGTTTTGTTCGCCGGCAACACAACCAGCCTTCAGAATGAATCAGGTTCTCGCCGGCACACAACCAGCGGCCCAGCGGGCGGCACCCATGCCAGCCTCCAAAAAAGAACGGCAATAGCCAATCGGATGACCTAGTTCAGGCTGGCGGCGTCGAACATCTCCTTCTGCATGGCCTCGAACCAGCTCCTCATCTTGTCGCCTTGCTCAAGTCCACGCTCATGATCGCATGGGCGACCTCCTTCGCTTTGGTTGCGGCATTGGTGGCCTCGATGTCGAGCTGCCTCTGCCTGGCCTTGACATTCTCGGCCTCGATGTCGAGCTGCCTTTGCCGCGTCGCCTCCTTCATGTCGATCTTCCATCTCTTGGACGCCTCCTCTATCTCAAGCTTCTGCCTTTGAAGCTCTAGGTATTGTTTCATTTGCTCGTCCTTGCTTTGCCGCTTCTTCTCATCCCTTACATCCTTTTGAGACATCATGCCATGCAACGTCTCATGCAAGGCCATGGATGAGGCATCATGTATGTCGTCCACCTAGGAGTTGGTCTTGCCCCTCGGCCTCTTCAACGCCTCGCCATCTCCACCTCCGACGAACTTGGCCATCTTCTTGCCTCTCTTCCTTTGTAGCTCACGGTATTGATCCTTGAACTTTGGGCACATGTTGATGATCGTCCAACAATGCATAAGAGTGAATGGCTTGTCATTATGCCGGGCCTTGAATGCTTCCAAAGATTGAAATGCCCACACCATAAGATCAACAAGAATTGGACATGCAAACATGCACAAGGCTGAAGTCACTTTGCCGTAGCAAGGAAAAGAACTAGGATGGGGAGAGCATACCATGTCCCCAACGCCGAGACCACTCACGGGTCGTGCTTCAACGCTCTCAAATGCGGCGCAATATTTGTTGCACTCTTGTTGGTTGAACAACCACCCCTTTTGAATCGAGGTGATGCCACTGTTGCTTGTGATTTGGTAGGACTCAAACATCTTCCTTTCATGGAAAGTTTTGTGGACTCTCGTCCAAAAAACTATGCCCTTTTATTGAGCGCCCGTCCTCGGATCTTGGCTATTCTCCATCCAACATTGGCAAATCAACTTGTCCTCCACTTGTGTATATGGACCCGTGCGAATGCTCTTCCTCCTCTTTTGTGCTTCCGCTCTTTGGGTGAGCTCGTCGATGGACAATGGCTCGCCACTAATATCCACGTCATTGCCTTCTTCTTCATCACCATCACCTTCGACATAGATGTCATCGTCCTCATGCCACGAGTCACCATGGTCGTAGTCAGCACGGTCGTCGGCGTCTTCATCGGCAGTGAACTGTCCGCGGCCATCCTGACTTTGGGTCTCGTCGGGGTCGTAGACAAGGACGTGCCCACCCTCGCAGATCACTTCCTCCATGAACTGGTCGTAG
>NC_041391.1:51768148-51768645 GCF_002162155.2 Triticum dicoccoides
GACGGCCGGCCGGCCGCCGCTACTGGAACCAAGGGTGACGTTGAGGTCGATGTTGGCCGCCGTGCGCGGAGTGGACGGCCGGATCGCGCTCACGTCCGGCGACCCCGAGAAACGGGTCTGTCCGTCGTGCCTTGGTGGGGGGAAGCCGGGCGACATTGGCATGGTCCGCGACGATGGCGACTGGCAGTGCGTAGGCCGGGCGACCGACGACCCTGTGCTCGCCGGACCGACGGCCGCTCCAGAGAAACCGGCCGGACGACAAATTCCCATCATGAGAAGGGCGTGCGCTTTGCTGACGATGGCCTCCTTCTCCTCGACCTCGGCCTTGTGCGCGCGGCCTCAATCGCAGCGCGGTCGGCGGCTCTCTTGGCCGCCGGCTCAAGTTTGCGCCGGTTTTGGGGTTAAACGGACAACGCGCGGACGGGTGGGACGCGCGCGCTTGTCCGCCCCTGGCCCGCCTGTCGGTGACACAAAGCAAAACCTCCCGCGGCCCCTTT